>NC_054083.1:14817106-15117106 GCF_017562075.2 Anopheles merus
AACCTGTTGCTTCTTGTTGCTAATTTTATAATAATGGTATGGGCACAAAATACTTGTGGATATATTTTTTAACACATCCTATTCCAAATCTAATTTTGACTATATATAAATCAACAATTTGTCGTCGCATGCATTCGTATAACTCAGCTGCAAACGCGACTTAAATCGTCCTGAAATAAGATTCATTATTTTTTTTAGCGAAATAATCTATACGGTCCTACCAGCCTTTAAATGCTTCCTAGACTTATTAAAAGTGTTCATAGCTATGTCATGAACAGCATGAATCCCGATGCTGAATATTTTTCCCTCTTGACTAGCTAGCTTCAACAAATAATTCAAATGAATCCAGGAAGCATCATTTTCGTTAACATAGAAATTATTTTGTTGAAAAAAAAAAACTCGTTCGACCTAACATCATACCATCATGGGTTCAAGGCAAGGCAAGGCAAGGTAACCAGTGATACAGACAGGCCGACAACGGTTATGGTGCCAATGAAGAAGAATACCAATGAACCCTTTGATTCACGTTTTTTAGAAAGTGCAAAAATTCATAATAATAACAAAAATCATTGTGCGTTCTGTAAACTGCTACTAAGCAAAAGATGAAGTAAAAATGGGTCATTATCATTGTTTTATATCCCTCCCCCTCTTCCCACGTCACGAGTGAATCTAAACGTAGAACAAAACTATCAATTCTCTCTCGAGCAAATCATTGAATGGGTTAAATTAGTAGATTTTTTTTCAATAACATACCGTTCAACACATACTAGGCTAAATTAGTTTAATTCGTTTTCATCGATATTTATCCGTTAAATCATATTTAAAATTTGAGAGCTTATGCGATGTTTTCAACTTTGCCAATAGAGGGTGAATATCTGTAATTTAATTCGAGCAACGAACAATTCGAGCAGTTTGTGGATTTAAAATTTGTTCCCAAAACGATTTCTAGTTTTTTTTAAGTCATTGAACTGTACGAAAAGTACATAATTTTTAAATAATAGCATCAGTAGTTGTTTGTTTTTTAGTGAAATTGTTTATAAAGATGCTTGAACATACAGGAAATTTGTGAAAAATATGTGTTCGAATATTGTTGTTTCCTCATTGCTAGAAATACAGTCTGTCCTCGAGATACGCAAATTAGAAGATATACGATTTTTATAAATTTGGCGTGCCTTTGTCAAATCAGTACAATTGCTCGAAGAACTGTCAAGTCCAAATAAAAATTCTTTTTTGTCAAAACTTTAAACCACTTTAAATCCAGCAAATACAAAGTTATAAAGCACATCGTGCGAAAAAACTATAATATAAAATGGTTTAAAACATCAACAGAATAGTTTTTTTTTATTTATTTATATTTTTAATATCTATAATATCTTCTTCTTCTTCTTTTAGCTCAACAACCGTTGCCGGTCAAGGCCTGCCTGTACCTTTACTTGTGGGCTTAGCTTTCAGTGACTTATTGATCCCCCCATAGCAGGATAGTCAGTCCTACGTATGGCGGCACGGTCCATTTGAGGCTTGAACCCATGACGGGCATGTTGTTAAGTCGTACGAGTTGACGACTGTACTACGAGACCGGCTAATCTATAATATAGTCTGGTGAAATAAAGCCTTTTTTATATTTTGAGCCAGAAAGCTATGTGTTAAGCCTGTCAGTAGAAGAATCCGGATTGTATGCATGGGCCAACAGCGTTCTGCCATATTGGCTTTCATCAATTCTGAGCAAACAATCATACGTTTCAAAATAATTTTGTTTTCTTCTTTGAGCTTCAAAACAGTTTTTCTTATAATGAAACATCAATTCAAGCTGTTTTACTATTTCTTGACAAAATATCAATTAAAAAACTCATTTATTTACGAGCTAACCTCGAGCCTGTGAAGAATTTTTTTTTTCTTTTTTTTACATGCTAAAATATTCTACACTGAAAACCTAGGCCTAGTTTGTTGTGTGTGTTTGTACGGAGTAGGCAAGGGAAAAACGTTTATTTCCACTGAACGCGAACGAAATAGTATGCTCAGTAAAAAGAACCAAGCGTGAACAACGACTGTATTATTCATTTTTTGAAAGCTTTCGGATTCGTCCCACGGATTCGATTAATTTAACGTTTAACTTAATTAGTTCAATAATTTCTCTTAAAAAATTGACAATGCTTTTATGTTAAACATCATGAGCACGATTCAAACATATATAGCAATACATAAATGAACCGTAGAAAAAGTAAAAAGAAAATGTGTGCCGATAATTAAAAACCCTGTTTGATTTGTTTTTTGACATGAATGGATCAATCCGACTCCGGTACACATCGGAGTCAAACCCGAAGTAAAATGCTACATGGAAGGAAGGTCAGCAAACGCGTAACGCCAGCGTAATGTAAACGACTGAGTTTCTAATTCATATATTTCACACTCAGAGAGCAGTGCAGGCGGTCCCCGAGATATACGGTTAATGGGGACCGAAAACGGCCCCAAAATATCACGTATCTTGAATTTCCGCGTAAGTCGAATCTCGTAATTTTCAGCCTAAATATCACTAATGTTCGTATAATTTTGCAAGTAGGGAGTGGTTTTAGCTACTTTATTAATTATTTGATATAACTCCGACTGAATTTAACAGTTCTAATTCTTTTGAAATGATTTTAAACATTTGATCAAAAGGGAAATTATTTGGCATTTGACAAATGATATGTCAAACCAGTCATTTGCTCAACGTACTATCAAATTTAGAAAACTGCGTATCTCCAAATTCGTGTATAAGAGGTACCGTGTATCTTGAAGACTACCTGAATTTATCGTACCTACCCAGTTTTATCGTGCCGCCAGACGAGGTGAAATATACAGCGAAATGAGATATTTGATAGGCTAAATATTTGATAGGTAAAGCTAAAGGGTTGGGGGAGATACAGCATCCGTTTTCGAAAATCACTTAAAAAGAGTATCTTCTTATGCGGAACATTTACAAATGGGAAGAAATGTACGAACTATTGACTGAAAATTAACGATATACTTGATATTGAAGTTTTTTAATGGTTTTAGTTGGGATTTTGTACACGTTATTGGTTAAATTGTACATCAGCTGGATGCTGTGATGCGTTATCTCACAGATATTTCACATAGTTCATTTTGCTGTATATTTCACCTCGTCTGGCCTTGCGGTTAAATAAAGTGATAAATTTATCAACAGAATATGACATTTAAAACGGTTTCTATTAGTTTTTTTTTAAATCAAAACACTGTTGTATTCATCAGTGAATAATTGTATGTTTATTTCGATAAATAAATCATGCATATCAAATACCGTTCAGTTCCGTGCTACAGACCTCAAGACGCACGTCGTAATGTGCCCGTCATAAGTTTAAGCCCCGTATGGTCCTTGACCGCCATACATAGGAGACACTATTCTGCATTGGGTACAAAATTCAGTTACAGACAACCAAGCGTATTAGTGGCTAAGCTAGGCGTAGACCGACTACGATTGTTATCACATTCTGCTGACCACGATACCATTCCTCTGTTAACAACGAATAGCCAAACGGTACTTGACTTCAATCGCTTCTTCTCTCGCTCATAAAGTGCGAAGAAATGCGCAGCTTGATGAAATAATTAAAGCAATAAAATGGTAATGATTGTTTGCCTGTGTACTGATCGATACCAAATTCAAATCTACCATGCTCAAGTCTCAAATTAAGCTGTTTGAACATTACTAGAAGCATTGGCTGACTGATAGAGGTGAAACAAGGAACAAGAGTTTCGGTAAACTAATCGATGCTGTTGGCCAAAGATTCTGTCCGATATTGGTATTTAGGTCGTGGAGAGAACAACATACTCTAGAATACGGACAATAAGTTTACTTACAACTCGAGCGACGTGAAATGTATGACGTGAAGTTGTTCGGATAATACGCAACTGCTGTTCCGGTGTTATTTTCGAAACAAATGCTTTATTTCCCATTCTTCCTCCTCGAAACGCTGTACCGATTGCGTTGTATCTTAAATAAGCCAAATGTGTTATCATTTTTTTATCTTGTTTTAAAAAAATCAGCACCCTTCAACGGTTGGTTGTTATTGTTGTTTGTTTTTGTGTTTTTTTTTGTCTCCTGATGTCATCCTCGCAAGCGCTGCGGTATCGTGGGTGTGTGCGTTCTAAAAATTGTCTACATTAAATTATGCCTACAGGGATGCTCTTAAACGCAAGCCAAAATCTGCAATTAAACATATTTACAGCTCCTCCATTTAGTGGTTTGGTGGCTTTTCTAACGCTATTTCTTGAAGTGTATTGGTTTCGTTTTATCTTCGCAAAGCTTTCACTTGCCCTAGCCCCTGCATGATCGCTTACACAATCTGCTTGCCGGAGAGGAAATGTGTGTCACGTCTTTATTTTCTTTGCCATAATATTTAAGCCTTGAAAATTTATTTCCAACTATGTGTCCACTTATTTACAAAACATAAAACATACATTCACACAAACGAACTCCACCTTACTGATCACATATTAATTTACTCCTGCTCCGGGTTAGTCCTACGTTAGCCTATCTTAATCGGTGAAGGGTTTCGAACACGTTTGTTTAAGTTAGGTTTCGCTTATCGTTATGTACAAGAACACACTGGAACAATCATCGTAGCGTTAATCATAGATAGTTTAAATAGCTCAATATATTACACCATTGTTGTCATGCCTTTGCTCAGATTTTCCAGATGTTCCTTCGCTTTGATGCGCAGTGTCGCGATGGAGTTGGTGCGCATATCCGACGAATGGTGATGATTGACCGTCATATTGAGTGCGGCCGAGGAGGGCGTGCTAGATGCGGCCGTATTTGGGCCCGCTTTGGACGTGTCAGCGGACCCGGGTGTGTCACTCTCCGAGCCAGGATCGATCGGAGTCAACTTGGAGGCCATCTTTAACCCCGTCGGCGAGGGTGAGTTGGGGCTGAGCGATTGCAGGTGTCCTTGTGAGCCGGAGCCGGTCGTCGCACCCGGAGGAGGAGATCGTAGCCCCGGCGGTGTCAGGGAGAGGTTTTGGGGCGATGCGACGGGTATGGTGATGGGTGTGGATCCGGCAGCGGGTGGCAATGGTGGTGGTTGCGATCCGGTCAGACTTCCCAACGGGCCAGCTTCCAGCGGTGAATGGCGCGGTGTTGGAGGACCATGCGGGCCCGGAGGCGGCTGATGAGGCATTGAGAGGTTCTGCGGACCTCCGAGCGATCCGTTAACATGGGGCGGCGAAAGTCGCATGCTACCGGCGGTCATTTGGGGGGACGTCATGGCAGCCATGCTCTGGGGCGAGATGCGCAGATTCTGTGGTCCGTTCGGGTGTCCCAGCCCCAGATTGGTCATGCCGAGGTTGGACGGATTGAGGCTGAGCGGAGGAGTCAGGTAGCTCGGGTAGACTCCTTGCGGGTGTGACAGGAACCCTACAAAACGCCGAAAACCCGTAAGAATGAATTACTTTTAAAACAGTGCTGTTAAGTTGGCGAAACGATCAACAAGAGTGGCAAAGTGTTGAAAATAAAATGTCCAGCTTTATTGAAATTTGTCTCATTTTTGACATCATATCGACAGCGTTCGAGTTAGTTGTCTGCTTAAGAATAGCTTTTTAAAACTAATTTGTAGCTAAACCGTAAAATTGATGTTAAGGTTTCCCTACAGATTCTAATACCTTGATACTAGCTCGTAGTTTGATGCGCTATGAATGTAACTAGTAACTTAAATCACACAAAGTACTCATTCAAGCTGAACATTACATAACTTTGATAACAATTTGCAAAGAAAAACGTTTTCCTCCTACTATCGCAAGACGTCTCGCTCATTCTAATAGCTTAAGCGCGCCCGGCCACAAAATTGCCGTTAGATAGTTACCTGGTAGGGCGGACAGCAGCGGCGGGGAGAGCCATGGATCGACCGGAAGGTTGCCACCGTTGCAGGACAATCGGTGCGGGAGCTGGGAGAAGTGTGACAACCCTAGCCGCAAGCTTTCCGACTTCTCCTGGCGGCGCCATTTCGCTCGTCGATTTTGAAACCATACCTGTGTAGGATCGGAAGAAAAAGAAAAACCCGTGCAAACGGTGTTAGCCAGGTGGGAAAATTAATGAAATTATTTTTCATTTATGAGCGTTTAATTGCATTTTCTCAAGCGCGCCTCTCCCTTGCACGGACGGAGAATAGGGGACAGACGTTCAAAAACAAACAAGAACCACACCCTGATCCACTGTAAATTTCTTAAGAAAAGCTCCGGTACCATGGTTTCCGACTCCTTCCATGCGCTCCAAGATGATTATGAAAAGCGCAAAGAATGGTTAATTACATGATTTTTCCGCTCCTTCGTAGACAGCGGGATAAAAACCGTCATCTGGCATAAATGGCGGAAATAATGGTGCAAAATGTGTATGTGTGTGTGTGTTCGTGTGTTTGCGAGAGCATAGGTTGGAAAAGTACTGGGAATAAGGAAAGCATTTAATAATTTGTCACACAAGACTGGAGCAGAGAAACAAGAAGAAGTAAAACAGCAGACAACAGCTTAATTTTAATTATGAAGCAAGCATCTCACGAAACGACTGGAAAGCAAATGAGATTATTTTTTAATCCTTGCTTTTTAGACGAAAAACACGTCCAACAAAACTCTTCAACAGGGAGTCAGAAAGCAAAACTATTGCCATCTTTCATTCAGCCAGTTAGCAGAGGGATGGTAGCAGAAATGTAATTAGTTCGCCATTTTCTTCTATCGTTGCATTTGCTTCGCTAAAAAAGCGATGCAATGCAGCAAGAAAAAAGGATCCAAAGCAGACAGTTCTATAACAGCACCGGGACTCTTCAGTTTCAGCCCAGTACAGGAACGTTAGCCATCCGGTATTGTGGAGTGCAGTAAAGTTCTTCAACGTGCACTGTTCAGCCCGCTAAGCAATGCAAATTAAAACTAAATTAATTCCATGAATTAAATAATTAATTTAACCATCACAAATTCTCAACGCCCGACGCGACAGGAAAACGGATGGCTACGCGAACGGATGGGTATCGATCGGGCCGTGGTATGGGTGTTGGAGCCTGGGCGGCAACGCTGTAAGTATCTTTTCCTTTCGCTTCACCGCTGGAGACATTTACTGGTGGAATCGCGTCTCGTTCGACAGCCGCTGCCTTCTCGCCGCTATTTTGTCACCCACGCTCTGGGCCTGTTCGAAAGCGCCCTAATTAGTGCCGGTAAGTAATTAGTTTCTCGGCTGAGCATTTTCCCATGAGGAATTGGTGGTCGCCGAACGTGGCGAGCCTGATGCCGGTTCCTTTGTGCCGTTGGGAAACGGGGAAAAGGAATCTGTCAATTAGGCGAGCTAGGCCGCGGATGGTGCGAGCTGCCACAATCTCGCCGTTCCAGAAATTCTCGGACCGCGGCTGTGTGACAGTGTCACCATTAAGTTGTGTGAGTGTGCGTGGCATGTTGCGTTTCGCGATGGACGCCAATTACCGGCACGCGGGATCGGTGAATCGGGAATCGGATGACAATGGAATGGTGCGTTCGGGCTCATTAGCGCTTTGTGGCATCTAATTGCTTGACTAATCCAATCAATTAATCTAGCAAATCGCCGCCATCGCTATTAGGATGGTTTGACGGTGTATTTGGGACATGGATGTCTCTTCTAATCTTGATGCAAAACTCAGCTTCCAAAGGCAGCTGTATTAAATCTAGTGTGTGATGGTTTTCTGTGTGCAAACTGTAGGTTTTTCACTACAGCACTACCACGTGTAGCAATACTTTTCCCTTGAAAGAAACCAGATGCCAAGTTTGCCAAGATTCTCTTCCCGTTTGCTCTCCGACTCACCGACCGCATGGCGTCATGTTGCTTGATTTCACGTTTGTCACGTCTGTTGGTGACAGCTTTTTTGCATGAAAGAAAATTGGCTTCACTTCTTGTTACCAGATTTGCATGGCGATGTTTGGTACTGTTGGGCGGTAAGACGTTCGCTTTTGTCGCTTCTTTAATTAAATGCTTAAATTCCGCAACAAGATATTGCTACGGGTACATCTTTTTCGAATTTCAGGTACAAACCCTAAATTGAAGCATTTGAAAATGTAATCGAATGAAATAATTATCATAATTTTAGAGCTAACTTTGTTTTGTTCTGCAAAAAGGGATTATTCAACGTTTGAACGCGGCTATTTCAAAACATCGATTGTGCTTATATTAGAAGCGAGCCGATCCGTAAAATAAATGATAAAATAAATCATAAAGCATCTGACGTGTTTCTTCTAATCAATCTACAAACACGGGAAAATTGAAAATAGACCACAAAATTATCAAAACGGTACTGGTCCATTTCCAGCGCAATACCGACCATTCCCGATAACTTTGCTACAGGTATGGAACCACAAACTAATTCTAATCGCACACAAATCTTCATTTCCCTCGCATGCATAGGCCAAATCAAATTGAGAGGTGCCAACAAAACTGAAATACTGATCCCCCCCCCCCCTCCCCATACAGCCCGTCCTCTGCGACCTCTGCATTGATATCTGAGCTTGGAATCTGATTGCTGTCAACTATCAACTGGCGTCAAGCGCTCCATTTGCAGAATCTACCAACCCGGCCCCCTTCGCACGCCATCCCAGCCTCAAAGGGGGTGTACGTCTCGTTTGGGTACACTGTGATTTAGTTTAATTAAAATGCTGTGTAAATACTGATCGAAAAGTTTTAATTACATTTGCATAATAGTTTCGCTCCGAGAGCGCACGGCGAGGTGGGATCGTTTCAACGCTGAAACGCTCGACAATGCTCAATGGAAGTTTGGGGGCCGTATGTAGCGAGTGGATGAAATGGAAGGGATGCGTGTAGAGAAAATCTCCGCAAATCAAACTATCCCTTTCGGGCCGGATCAGACCAAATACAACTCAATTCGGTCCGAAAAACCTCAAACGCACACGTACGTACGTGCACCGCACACAAATCTCGAACCTAAACCTAAACTGACTCTTCAAATTGACGTGAATGTCGGGATTGGAGAGACGCATGGGGGGCCACTCTAGGTTGGAAATGTATTTCATTTCACGTTTGCAGAAAATGGAAAACGCTTTTGAATCTAGTTCCGGTGAGGTGGGGCGGACGTTAGGGTTAGCCAGCTTGTTGACCCCCTTCCCCAAACGGTTCTCCCAAAACCGGTGGATAGCGAACTGAAACGAAAATTGCAAAACAATAACACACACACGTGTTGGTTTTGTTGTGCTCTTTTTTGTCTTTGTCGGGATTCGACAGCAGCGAGCAAGGGACATCGCTAAAACTATTCAACTCATTTACATACCCTGGTTTGGGATGAAAATTGACAGGGAGAGAGAAAGAGGAAAGCAAACCCTGCGTGAGCAAGCAAACTAAATAATTTCCTCGGTAAACGATTTCGATCATAGCAGAGGCCGTCCGTCGGTATGTATTTCCGATGTACGAAGCTTTCTAGTCTATGTCGGCGGCTTCGTTGTCGTGGTTAGGGTTTAAAATCAATTTTAACTACAAATCATCCACAAAACTGTGTTTACTGTTTCTGGGTATTGTGTGAAGCACTTGTGGGATTAGATTATCAAAATATTCGATTTCAAACGTATCCGCTGGTGGCAAGCGGACCAACAATCGCCATTGTATTTTAGTGAAGAAAACACACCGTACGCACAACAAAACACGTCCCCGGCCCGGCAATGAGCCCCACTAGAAGGACGACGATGGCTCGAGTTTGAGATTCGACCCAAAACGATCCGAAACCCAAACCTTCACATCGGTAGATTCAATTAAAATGGTTATTTCATGCCATAGTTTCAATTATGGACGGGTTTGTTCTGCTCTGGGCTGTCAGCGACGCGTTCGATTGGTTTTCAGCATGCGTCGTGGTATAAATGATGCTTGTGGCAACATTTCTTACCTCAAAAAAACGGAATGGTACGGAGAGCAGGAATATAACGATAAAAAAACCCAAGCAAAAACGCATCCCCCGAGTGAGAGCAAACTCATTTCGTTTGGACCGGCCATGTTTGTTTCGGCATTTTGGAGACCTAGAGTAGTCTACTTTTTACTTTTTTTTTATTCACCAAAAATGACTTCCCCCAGCTTATTCCATGCAACGGTTTCCGTTGCCATTCGGTCGTATCAGGGTGAGATTGTGGAAGCTAAACATAGACACACACACACACAAAGTCGAAACCATGTCCATCCGTGCTGTGTCCCCGAGGGGAAAAGAAAAAGCTCTCGTTTCTAAACATTTCAAGCCAGTTCCAGTTCCGGTTCCGGAGACCGCCGGTACCTTCGCTATTGATGTTTATTGCATCAAGCGTGTCCATTTTTGTCAACATTCATGTCACGATCCCACGAATTTGCGAGAAAGGGGAGGGGGGGGGAGGTCTCCAGCCCCTGCAGTGGCCGTGCCGAAGCAGGGACCAAAAATTCATTTGCCATCCATCAGCACTTTTATTTCCAATTTCGTCTGCAGCAGTGTACGTGTGTACCCTTTTAGGTGCACGCACACGCACAGCAAACGGTTCCATTTCATCTTTCACTCGTGCAATTCGCTCTCTTTGCGGGGGTTGTGTCTTGTTTTTGTTTTATTTTTATGTTGTTTGTGTTGAACCGTTTAGCGAAACGCTAGCAGTGGGTTGTATCGTGGGTTGTTTTTTGTTGTGCTCATCTCCATCTAAGCTTCCCGAAACCAATCAGCTTCAAACAAGTCCAGTATCTAGTCGGGTCCAATATCGGTTCCGCCATTGAAGCATTGTTTTTCTCCTATGGTCTCTTGTTTCGGATTCCGTTTTTTATCAGAATCTACCAGCTGGATTGCAATCGATTCGACATTTTCATCGTTACGCACCAGCAGCAGGAGAGTGCGCGGGTAGTGTATTGCGTGAGATGGACTCTCTACCTTGCGTCACAATGCAATAAGGGCAGTTGACAATGAGTCGATTGAACGCCTAAACCTGTGCGTACGTTAGGCATCGCGAATACGCGCTTTTTCATTG
This sequence comes from Anopheles merus, assembly GCF_017562075.2. NCBI lineage: Eukaryota > Metazoa > Arthropoda > Insecta > Diptera > Culicidae > Anopheles > Anopheles merus. The sequence continues at coordinate 14,828,078 of NC_054083.1, forward strand.
ATCTGGCGTGGCTTTGGTTAAATTGGGAAATTTGCGTTTCCTTTTCCGAGGCAGCAAGCGGAACAAGGGACCACTTTGCTGCCCAACCGGGATTTTAATTAGGAGATATTAATAGTTCGGCAAGGTGTCGTACGCACCAGAAGGATCAATGCAAATCCACTCAAAGAATTTTTATTGAATTGCTGGAATATAGCTCATTTTTTCTACGGTTACATTAAAATGAGCTTTTACAATTTGTCATATTATACATCTGTTTCAAACATACATTAAATACTAATTTCAATAAAATTGCCATTCAAAATTGCATCAAAACTGATTCTTTATTAGAGACAAGCTTGATTATAGAGTAACGCTTGAAACAAGTCGCTGTCGCTTTCCTGAGACAAACATAATTGCATCTAATTAAGATGTCAAAACAGTCATCCAACCAGAAACAGTCCCTCTTCGCATAAAACATAGCAAATAAAAGATGGCTTCAAATTAATTTTTCGCTCACAATCAATATCCCGTACTGTAGCTGCACGCACTCTTTCAAGCGCATATAATTTCCTTTCCCACAGGTCTCGAACGTACCCGTTGATGTCTCTTGATTCGATACGATTCCATCCTGCTTCAACTGCTCCGCCTGCATCATGCCAATGTAACGGCTTCAAATTACACGCCGTCCTGTCTCATTTTTACTCTCCCCCCGACGGCACTTCAAACGGACACTAAAGTATCAGCCAGGCGCGCGTGTCCTTCGTTTGACATCGACAAGCTGCTGTTTGTCGCACTCGATTTGTTGGTTGGCTAACGCGCTCCGACCGTGTAAGAGTAAGAACTGTCTGCGCCTTAAGCGAACGGCGTGTACCAACAACTACGCCGACGTCAACATTGGCCATTGGCCCTGCGGCACCGCAGCCGGTGGGAGAATAATGGTGATACCCTACACTCTGACGTGTACCGCACGCAACATCCAGCAAACAAAAACGACCGCGGCTTCGAGACCGAGATAATCGAACACCCTGCGCATGCCCTGGGGCCGGTGGTTCTCACACCTCCCCTTGGCGCTAGTATATAAAGGATGTAAAACGAGTGATGAAAAATCACAAGAGAGCAAGAAAATGAGAGCAAGAGAGAGCGAAAGAGAGAGAAAGAGTGAAAGAGAGAGAGAGAGAGAGAGAGAAAGAGCTATGTACGTTGTTGTGGGCCTAACGATCGAGGCGGAAATTAAAAGCAATTTTACCACTCAATGACGAACGGTGGCGACAATGGCGACATCTTCGTGCATTAGCCGAGATTCTCGGTACCCAAAAGTAGAAGGTCATTAGTTACCTTCCTGCAGAAGCGATCGATCTCTGTTGGTGACAATTGCTTACTGAAATCCCCACGAGACGTTTCGAGGTCAGCCAGATCCAAAGGATAAACATACGGGGAAACATGAACAGAAATCCCTACCCAGCCGAAGGAGGTATTGTTAGCGCGGAACCATGTTGTCATCCGCTATTAAATTAGTCCACCTTCTCTACTACTAAGGTAGCGTGAATTGCACACGCACACACACACACACCCGAAACACGGAACCGTTGACCAAACAGACCGTCCACACGCGCACTCACCAACGCGGGAGTCATAAACAGTTATTAGAGGGTTAATTAAACACTTGCCACGTGACCTGCCAACTCCCGGGACACCACACTGTGCCCTGTCCCTGCCGAGGGTTAAAAAGGCACACCCGAATATTTATGCGTGTGTGTGTGTATTTGTGTGTGTGTATGAGCAAGCGGATCATGCTCGGTGGCAAAACAGTGGCCCTGGGAATTGTCCGTGCGAATAAGCGGGGCGGTGGACATAAACAAAGGTGACGGTGACGCCGAAAAAAAAGCGGTCGTCAATGCACACGCTCCAGTGGCTTGTGGCGTTTATCGCCTCCGGGGACTTGTTTCCTTCAATATGTCACCATGGCGGGGCATACCACCACCACCACCAACCAGTGTTGAAATCTTACTCCTGCCCTAAATGTGAACTCTCCAGCTAATGCGAAACAGCCAAAATTGAACTTTCTGATTCTTGGTCTCGGTCAGATATACTCCTTGTGGATGAAATCTGTGCGGTTAGGTGCAGTTCCTTTCCTACTTTTGACTGTTGATTTTTACCCGTCCTTCGGCAGCTGCAAGAAAGCATCGCCAAAGGAAAACTTGTCGCTTTGCTTGCGTTGCTTGCATGCGGAAAAGTGTCCAAAGTTCTGGCGTGTGTACGATACAACTCGAAACCGTTTCGAACGCACACCGGAAAAACGGTTTATTTTCACATCTCAGTACCGGTTAGATCTGCGAAAACGATGCGGCAGAGCTTGTGTCTGACATCGGGCTAGAGCAACACGGGATGGTTTAAAACAATGCTCTGTGCCGTGCGTTAGGTAGCCGAACGTCTTTGGTGGAAAAAAGCGCCGAAAGGAAACAAGATTTCCCGCGTGTACCGGGGTTTCGGTCGGACTAGGACCAAAGAAGCAGTGTTTTCTTTCGCCATTGCACCTAAGGACAAAATAGTTGCTGGTGTGAGCTTCAAATGCACAACCGAAAGGATGCGACAACAATCGTACGTGAAAATCACCTTTTTGATTTTGTCCTCGAATGGTGTGCAGTTGTTAATTGTAGGAAAACTCAGACCCAAGCGTCGGCCCGCTCGAGCGGATGAACATCTTCGATGAAAGTCTTGATGCTGCTGACCGTTTGCCGGTCGTTTTTAGACACGCACACACAAAGGCCTGGGAAAACGGTGTCTCACACTTGAGCAGCTAAAATTAAACTGTCAAATGCAAATGATGGGACGGAGCTCCCGGCCTTCCTTCCAAGCACCGCCCAGAGGACACTCGCAAGGCGTATGATATTGATTGTTATCGCACAGTTTTGATCTTTCACACGCAACGGAACCAAAGGGAAACACCGACGGTCGGAACGGATGTTGTTTCTTTTTGCCCCAGATTGATTATTGTTGCCCTCTTTATGTAGGCAAGATAAGAATTTTAGATGATGAGGTTAAGAGGTATTGTTGCCGAGTACAACTGAGACTGCAATGAGACTTTTGATTGTTTGTTCAAAAGCGATCGGAATGAAATGCATACCAGTAAAGTATGATTTTAAGGGTTGATTTCAACTTGTCTATAACTTAACATTGAGTAATGGTAAATTAAAAAAAAACTATGTGAATTATACCAATCATTTTTTGAGTTATAAGGTATCATGATTTAAAATATGAACGAACGGAATGTTGATTGACATCTCAGTTTCATTTTCTTATAGAACGAGGGCCTAATTGAGATCACGCTTTACCCTTTCCTATATTATAATCGTCCAAACATGCACACACAAATCACACAATAAAAGATCATATGAGGAGTACGTATCATCATCAACATGTTTACACTTTCCCCTCCCATCAAATGATGCTACATTACCCCTTATTACCACCCAAAAAGCCCAAATGTCTGCGCTTCTCCTTTGCTAATGGTTTACTTTGAGCAGCAGTTTGGACGACAAGAGCTTTACCCCGGACCCAAATGACGGTGCACTTCTGAAGTGTGATCGGAAAGGTGCGATAAATGGTGATTATGCGAAGGTGACATGTAACGCAGGATATTTAACAACAATACAACACTAGAAAGAAAAAGAAACACAAAACATCAACAACGACAACAAAACGAACTGAACAACAAGGACAAAAACGTCCCTTTTTTTTTTGTTACAACACAAAACCCCATGCACAAGCATAAGCTTGTGTGTATTTTTGTGACAGGAAACACCCTTGTGTTGTAGAGAGAGAGCGATAGATATAGAGAGAGAGCAAAACAATAACGTTGTAGCTGCAGTTTTAGAGCTGGAGTGTGAATACATCGAAATACCCTGAAGGACGAAGAATGGGATAGAAAAGCGAAGCAACCTAAAGTGGTTTCGATAAAGATCCTTTCGTTTCGGTGGAATTATTCTGCCTGCAAAAAAGAAGGCTGTTTATCTACCGATGCATTCTGGCAATTACGGTCTAATGAACTTGAATAGAAATAGGTAAGTAGCGAAAAAGGTGATCTATGTTTTATGCTTCAAAACAAGTTTGGACACCCTACTTTTTGCCTCGAAAAAAAGGTTTGTTGCTAATTGTGTATAAATTAGAAATTACGAATCATTTCATTTCCAAATTGTTGTTATTACTTTTCATCTATTTCTGAAAATACTCGCAGAACATAAGTCTAATATGTCAATATTCACGTACAAATAGCAATTTCTAGCACACTCCAAAATCGGTACAAAATAAGGGCAAACAAAGCTGCTACCTCTTCTATCCGTCAATCGTTGCTTCCATTGTTTGGTGAGAGTCTACTCGATTGTGAAGCACACTTGATCCTCTGTTTATTCCACTTATACCTTTCCATATGCTTCCACCAGTCAGGCCAGGATTCTAACGTCTTCATCCAAGCACTGGGAACATATGAGAGCCCTCCTTTCGAAGACGAGTGCGCTAAACTAATTAAACTCTTGACGCATGTGTGTGTTGAACTACCCCTACCTCGTACAAGGCCCTGTCGGGCTGCTCGTGTCCAACGCTCGGAAGAGGCACAGCCCGGCACAAGATGAGACGGAAAAGCAAAATCAGGGAATCCGTTTCATGACTGCAATCTGAGCTGATTGTCTGAGAAGCTGAGATGAGTGTGTTGCATCATTTGGACAGCGCGTTTGGCAATGGTTGGAAAAGCCGCTACTGTCGGCATCGTTTTGGGGTAACTGGAGACGCTTGTGCCCGAAGGACAATGTTCCGCATTGCCGCCATTCACGATCACATGCCATGCCGTGAGTCGTGGTAAATAATTAGCGCATGGGGCGGCTTAGCATCAAATAGCGCATAGCCAGCTGGCGGTACGGGTAGCGCGGTTTGTCCAGTTGTGAGAAAAGCGGTACGTTTGACATCATCTTTATCCGTGCAGTGTGCCAGCGTTCGATGGCTTTCATGTTTACCGCTGTCATGAAACAGAACGAGCTATTTTGTTAGTTTGCTATTTTAAATTGCTATCTTTACGCATTAAACTAACAGTTTAATGAAATGATTCGCTCAAGACATTTTCTCTTCTAAAAAAATATCACACTTTTCCAGCTATAATAAACGAGCAAACAGTGAATAAAATGGCAAATCATCATCAGTGCATATCATTGATCATTCGATTGCTACGACCTTGGGCGTCCTCTCGGCTACAGTAGGATTCGCAACATTGATGTTTATTATAGCCAAGCGCTGGGAATTTGGCAAAATGTTTGTGACGGGCTGTCGTGAAGATGCAGAAAAAAAAAACATATAATCGTTTATATGGGTTTTTTCTTCATGCCATTTATTTCTGCATTGTCTGAAGATTGGCCACCACTATCAACAAAGGGTGTGCGATAGCGAGATGTGAGCTTTTTTTCTCTTTCCGAACCTAATGGAGCATTCGGTTGTTTCGGTTATTTGGGATGTATAACAGTGCGGTTTGCAGTAAGCTCGGTTAAGAACCGAGAAAAATCGGTTTTACGCATGGTTCACTTTAATTGTACACTCAATTTATCATTGTGATCCGTGTCAGAATGTTGTCACCTGGAACGGCTGCTCACTACCCGGGCAGGGAATTATGATTCATTCTTTAGACAAATGTTGTTTTACCTTTTGCTTATCAAACCTAGAAAGTAGCATGGTTAATCAAATACGCTGGGGTTGCCTAATTTGCGTTCAATAAGTAAGTGTTTAGAAAGGGACAAACTATACACAATAATGAAACCATTGCAAATGTAATATTGTAATAAGATACGCTGTGTGAACTGAACTGTTCGATTCATTCTGCTTCATTTCCATGCTGTAGATATTTCCCCCGTGCTCCAGAAGCAGAAGCCAGTCCAATCTAACAAATCCCAAAAACAAAGAATCGAAAGCCTCTGATGAAGTGACAGCGAACGTAGGGGTGAGTTTAATAATTGTCAAATTATTTGCTATGTACCAAACAAAACTCATCCCAGCGCCGGTTGTGTATCGCGCTCAAAGTAAACACACCTTCGTGGCTGTTTCTTCTTGATTTTCTACCCTATCGTGCGGGTGGCAGTCGTGCGACGGTGGCATCGAATGCCATACGTCCCTTGCGGCGGCAGCACCTAAAACCACTTTGAACTTCACCCATCCGAGAAGAACGGTTCATGATGATGATGATGATGATGCTGATGTTCATTTTGTCGCCTCCTCGCTTCCTCGTCTGCTGTTCGATATTCCCGACGCTTCAGCGAATGATAAAATGCAAGCAAAAAAAGGCAGATTTTCCTCAAACACTTTGACCCTCGGGTGGAAAAACCTATTGCAGATTTTTTTGTAGTTGCTCGATTCACCTTTTCTCGCGTGCCTTTCAGTTTTATCGAAACGATATCTCTTAAGGCCATTTAATCGAAAGACTAAGGGAAGGTGAGTGGGAGCGTGAAAGAGTAAGAGGGCGATGAGGAAGAGGTGGGATGAAAATAAATTTCAATTTCATCCCCGTTCGAATACGAAAACAAACAGTGGAAAACGGAACCACTGAAGCGTAAAACAAGGGATACGCCAAGACTGGGGGTGAAACGGTCATCCGCTTTTCTTGGCACATAAAAGCAAGAGGGTGACTCCCAACGCTTCCTGGCAGCAGCAGCAGCAGCAGCAGAAGGAGGCAGACAAAGCGCGGCCCAAGCGAGGGTGCGAAGGATCCGTAGCGAAGTGTACCGATCCGGAATGGAATGAAACCGTTTGATTCGATGTGGCTTTTGCTGACGGCACGCTCGCACCTTCACCGTGCGAGGAAGCGCGCAAAAAGGACACATCAAATGAACTCCCGGTGCATACTGCACAGCACGTGGCGGCGGAATGTGCTGACAGGTGATGGTGGTGGTGGTCGGGATTGATTAAAAAACTATTTGGCACAGCCCAGCTCGCGGAGTAGGCGCAAAGGTGGCGGTGAGCCATTGCGATCGCAAATTGAGTGGTAAATTGATTTTTAATGAGGTAATAAGGGCTCGAAAACAATGACTCTCTTGAGTTGGGTGGGCTCGGGAGTTTGAATTGTGCTTCATTTTGCATATTAGACCGGAATAGTCGCGGCCCTGCCATAAGGTAGGGATATGTGGCTGGGGACTTTTTTGTGTTATCTTTCACACGGTGGGAGGAGTGTTTTAATAAATTAACGGCCGTACGAGTGAATGCTAATGATTCGATTGCAGTTAACTTAATTTATTCAATTTGCAGTGTAGAGCAGAATAATGAAGGAGGCACAGTTTTTTAGTGTCGTTTGCTAGGCAAAGGAATGAATATAACTATTTGGAATTAAATTCAACACCACTTCCGATATTTGAATGCGATATTATGTGGATTTGTTATCCGATTTTAATTGTAGGATGTCACAACTTTTTGAAGAATTAATTATTTAGAGTGGTACATGTTAAGCTTATTAATAATATCATTTCAATCATAATTCGTTAGCTTATTTTGTTCTCATAAAAACCACCAAAACAAGCAAAAACTCACATCAAACGTCAAACAAAACGATGTGGAACAAAAGTAAAAATAACCTAAAATAATTCATTAGCATGTTGAATGAAACGATGAATTGGTTATATCCAAATAAAAGAATTCGTTGGTCTAAAACCAACCCGTTTATAAATAATGCTCTTCAAAGGCGTTCCACACCGTACAGTCCGCCAGTCGGTTAGCCAACGGGGGCAGAGTGCAACAATTATTTGCCAAACTCTTCCACGTGCGTTCCATTTAAACATCATCGCATCGACCACCGGAAATGACAGCTGGTGGAGCCGAGTTAAACGGAGCTGATAATTCGCGCTTTAACGCAGTGGAGTCGATTTTTCAAGCTCAACACACATATACACACGAACAGACGCACAAATGCTGCCACGTGTTATGCTGCGGATTTGCTGCGTTGATGTTTGGCTACGCCATCGGCGCGAGCGATTAAATTGAATGATGCGCAGGCCCCAAAAACGGAAGCCCGAACTCACAGGGGGCAGACCATACCGGCTAAATTACGTTACGGGTTGGGAAGGCAACCGTAGGTCGATTTCCGTTTTCCGGGAGGTCAAAACGAAAGGCCCGGAGGTGGTAACCCGAGGCATAATGAAATTAAAATCCATAGCTTCTTAGCTGCGCTGTGTTGCGCGATGCGTGCTTGTGTATGATGTTATTGCAGCTTTTGTCTAAGCTCCTACTATTTTGCGGGTGGGGCAGTATTAAAGAAACCCGCCTGCGTTTGCGTCGGATTTATGCTTAAGATCTTGATTTTGTTGTTGCTGTTGTTCCTATTACTTTTGTTGTTGTCTTTGGTTTAATTTCAGACAGCTGTGTTTTGCATTGGAGAAGCATAAAACTGCCGCGGTGCGTTTTTAAGCCCTTTTTGGTAATTGTGCGTATGGTTTTCCCTTCCTTCATACAGTCATCCTGCGCGGTGATTGATGTTTGTTTACGCGATTGTTTGCCGTGTCTTCGTGTTGGCAGTGTTGTTCATTATATTCCTTTTCCCCATGATCAATGGGCTCGTACAAAGTAGACGATCGTTTTATTGTGTCGTTGAGATGGGAGAGAAAAAAGGAAGGTAAAACAACAAAAAACACACACACAAAACCACCAAGCTTTCCCTGCTACCGTAAGATAGATTAGCACAAAGAGCCGACTCGGCCCGAGATTGAATGGCGACCGGTAACAAGGGCGGTAATTTGCAGAATTTTATTTAATTAGGGGTTCTAGCTGAGGAGCATGCTCTTTGTTTGTCGATTAAATACTTAACCCCTTTAGCGATTTGGGAAGGGCACTCAGCTATGTGTGCACGAGCATTCGCCAAGTGAGGTATACAATCGCGCGTCATGAAGGATCGGGCCAGGTGCTGCACTGCGTGCATCAAGTAAAACAACGTTCTCCATGTTGCTTGCGTTTCAGTTCACAATGTCAAAAGTCAGCTATGGTGACACACTTTGACTACGGTCGCAACCAATCAGAATGCTTTCTTACGTTGTGTTAGAGGGTTTTAAATTAGTCGTATGCACAATTCCATCATAAAGCTGGTTAGTGGTGGATACAGACATTTTGCACAGCACTCAACAACACACAAGAAAAAAGGGCTGCTACCTCTGCTGTGATTGTGATAAATTTACACTTCATTTTATCCAAATGAACCAAAACGGGAGGAAAAACAACTGCTAACCCATCCATTGGCAATTTGCTAAAATGTGGGAACGATAATCGTTTCCTCAACAAACAGGCACGGTTCAAGACGCGATAAGCGTAAGCGCTCTACCCGAGCCCCCGGGTGGCCGTGAATTAAAGTCCCATAACCTACAATTTCCTTCCGAGTTGCGATAATTCATTCCGTCACGTTTAGCAGAGGAAAAGCGGGGATCAAAATTGGCGTGTAGAAAGAATCTAGGATTTGTTCTGCGCAGGGAAACAAACAAACAAAGCTTCGGAACTGCGCCGCCCGTACTGTTTGGTGGAGGCATGTTCGGAACGACTCAAAGAAAAGGGTCCAAGTGCGCTTACAATGAGCAGGTTAATTGAATTATAACATCGTGGGCTTGACACGGCCGGCAAATGTGTCTGAAAATAAAGCGAAATTAATCATGAAAGGATTTCATTTAGCGGCAAGTTGATGTTTTTTGCTCTTGCTCTTTGGTCATGAAGCGAAGAAAGGGTAGCATACATCAAAATGCTAGGAATAGAAAACGTGATTAGGAAGTAAACCTTTCCAGAAGTGTCTTAATAGAATTCACAAAGATTTGTGTTAAAACAGTTTATGTATAATTTTGACTCAAAACATTAGTAATTCATACTAAATTGGACTTCAAATTAACAAATAGAATTTAATATTCTTGAAGCGTGATTTTTTAGACGTTTTTTGTTGATTTGCTATTTTTCATTATATTCTTTTTCGATGCCGCAAAATAGGTTACCGAAATCCGTTCTTCGTTTGTTAACCCCGTAAACTATCCTGCACATTACAATAATTCCAGTACACGAAGTTTGGCATGGCCCCATGGCCTACCCAATCGCCAACGCCGTGTTCGCATATGATGACAATAAAGCTAGCGATAGGAATAAAATATTTATTGCTTTCCTTCATGGGCATTGACAGTACGACAGTACCAGCTACCGGCAAGACTTCGCCAACCGCGAGCTCTGTCGCTACTTGGTAGTAATTCTAATTCATAAATTGGTCCTTTATTTTGTGTGTCCCAAATGTGCTCACATATGAGCGATGGGGACGTGAGTTCGTTGTTGAAAAAAAAACCCCGCTGTCGACAAAGACCATAGCGACATGCGTGCGAGAAACCATCCGTTTGCAGCCAGCAGACGAATAAATCTATCAAATTTATTTGCACTTTTATTGTACCCACGCGGGGAACTCCCTCCTCGCAAACGAACGATAACTTTATGTTCGATTTTGTAGAAGTTGTGCAGAAGTTTGCTGTAGAAGACGAAGGGGCCGGCCTTGATGCGATACCAAGCACTAGGCAATAGGCGATGGAAGTTGCGAGGAGTAGCGAACAGTCGTTTCTTCAATTTATTCCCATATTTAATATGGAAATGCATAAAGATAATGCTAATAGTCATAACCGCGTGGCAGGCGGTTGGCTGGTTTCGCTGGGTGGAGAGAGGTTTCCACATCACGCTTTCCTCGGAACCTAGAGAACCCTACACACCCCCACTGGGACTACCTAGCTAATGTGCAATGAGTGGCTTTTTATTATTATTACACCTTCACGCACGAGATGCCTGTTTTTCGAGGGAGCATATTTTTCCAACCTTAACCACCATAATCGACCCAAGTGACTAAAGGACTTTCCTGTGAACGTTGTGACACGATGGTTGTTTTCGTCGCTGCCGTCCACCAGGTACCGATGGACGGTTCGCTAATGAAATTAACAGCCATCCATCCATCAACCTTTTCCCGTGGTCAGTTTGATGGTTAGTCCCCAAAACCCTCACCACCAAACCGTGTCCCGTTTGGGGTCCGATGTCGTGCTAAATCATAAGTTTCCTTTGGTTCACCCACTGTGCGGACCACAACGGCAATCACCAACTTTTCATATCTCCAATGAAAGGTTGGTATTGGGGATGATGGCTAGGGAACGGTAAGGGCGGACCGGTTTCCCCATCCCATCCTGCTGAACCGGAACCTTTGATAAACACGAAAATTAAATTTAATGATTTTTATTACCGAATGATTAGGAGCGAACATACATTCGCATTTGCGTGGTGGGTGTAAAGCGCAGAAAGGTGGAAAAGAAATCCTCGGTCCTAATCGGTGTCGTAAAAAAGCGCTTCACAGCAGGGCTGGGTCCTTTGGGTACAAAGCGTGACAGAAGTGGTAATTGTATTAAAGTTGATTTTTTTTGTTGCATTGTGTAGTAATAAGCTCGCCACACTCATAAAATTACATACAAATTAGTCATTAATTTGAATATTGTTAAGCATCCATTCGTGTGCTTAAGTTGAGAAGTAAGGCGATACGAAATCACGAAACAGTCGCCCAAAGGAGCTGCACATTTATGAAAAGTAGGATCTCTTTATTTGTAATTTCACATGCTTGATAAAAGTTAGGATAGTTTTTAAGGGAGTCCATGCATATGACTCTTGCTGTATCCAAAGCAATCCAAGCTTCTTCACAGACCTCCTGTGGAATTAGTTCAATAAAAACATGTATAACGTTCCCACCCTCCGGCCAGTCTTGTACTACCCGATTATTGCACGAATGTTTCGTGATTTATGAATAATCATTTGGCACGGCAAAACGAAGATGCTATTGTCCTTTCGGAAGTCAACGTGTTCGCATGCAAGCGTGCACATGGGCACACATTCATTGGTGGTTGTGGTGACGCGATCCTCCCCTTCCACATACATGCCAGCATTATGACCGCCGGTCGCAAGCAACTTCCACTGCCGGCATCCGCGCCATCGATTTGTGACCGCTTGCGTATTAAACTCCCATAAAGCGCTAGCGTGTAATAAAACAAAATGACACAGGAAAGTTATATCCTCCATTTGTTACGCTCGCCTGTGCCAGCAGAGCATGCAAAAGCGAACGTTTGGGAGGGAAATGGATCATGGAATTTCGATTTCAAATTGCAACGAACAAAAAAACCGACCTCGGTATACGTGTGCTTACCTCAAAACATATTATTATTATACTTTTCTTTTTACACACATGCCGCCTCTCTTGACGTTCCCTCTTCCTCCAGGCTGAGATGGTATCAAAGGCATTGAACATATAAAAATCTCCCCCCTTTGTAAGCTAGCCCCAAACAAGAACTGGGACAGAACACGGTGCACCAGAAACGATTTGTCCTGCAAATACCTTCGCATGCCAAGAAAAGCGAAAAAAACCCGAATCGCCTCGAATTGCGTAGCGATTCTCCGTTCCGTTCCTATCAGACGTTGTCATATTTTACCATAACCAAAATCAAACAGTCCCACCGGAAGCAACGTACATCGGCGCTACACACGTACGAAAAGACACGTGCAGGACCAACTGTTCCGTAGCGTAGCCGAAAGAAAGCAAAATCGATTCTCAACGTTGTGCGCTTTACCATGTGCACACTTACACGTGTGGTGGGTAAACTTGGGAGCCTGGTACAGTGGGTGGGTTGTTTTTTTTTTTCGTTCTACACTGTACGCGTTAAATACTAACTTAAGCGCTGCTAACGAGCTTGGTGGGGTAATTTTATTAGCAACAATCACGCGCCCCCTCTTTTTCCTCGTGCCACAGCTCGTGAAGGAAATGAGTAAATGTAAACGCTTTTTGGGCGATGTATGAATGCGTCAACGTGCTTACCAAGAAAAAAGGTTCTTGTGTTATTTCTTCTTGCTAATTTCATGATATCGTCCACACAGTATTAGGTTCTGCTTCGTATGGTACATTCATTATGGTACTCCATTGTTCATTTAACAAACTTGTTCGATCGAAGATAAATATGGATTTTTATGATTGCAATTTTCACCATTTTCACCAGTAAAATACGCTACAGAGCGCGGAACATTGCTGTGTATACATGCAAATTAGCTACGCATTAGCAAGCGCCAGTGTGCCATGCTCGACAAAATGTACGAACAGTAAGCGGTGTGTTAAATCTTCGATAAAACGGCAGTTAAGCATCATAAACAGGCGACGTTAAGAGCACAGTTTATCGTTTTGATGGAGAGGTTAACTGGTGACATTGCAATGGATATTTTATGATCCAATTCCTATCGTACTAGCTTAAAAGTGTGGCCAGAGATCAAGAAGACTTTGATTCATTAACTTCAGATAAGAGCGATACCAATTAATGTCTTCAACAATCATAGTGTTAATATAAAATAAAATAAACTAACCTCAAAAACCGACCTGATATTAAACAAATTGTACAAATTTGATAATTAATTGTTCAGGTTATTTTATATTTAACAGATACATATCTAACAGATACGAGTATGCTTACTTGATATGTCTAATTGATTTGGTTCTTAAAATAAGTTAGAGTTTGCCGAGAAATTTTAAACTGATGAATAAGTGTGTTTTTAATTCAGTCAGTTTCAAGTCAGTGTTACTGTTCGTTTAAACAAATTGATTGTGTTCTGTCACACACCCTAAATACTTTAAGTTCTATCCTCCCCCTCTTCTTCTTCTTTTTTAGCACAATAACCGTTGTCAGTTAATGCCTGCCTGTACCACTAGTGTGCTCGGACTTCAGTGGCACGTATGCGGCGCGTTTCATTCGGGGCTAGAACCCATGACGGGCATGTTGTTAAGTCGTACGAGTTGACGACCGTACCACCAGATCGGCCCAGAGTTCTACGTCCTATGTCCGTTTTATTTTATTACTTAAATGATCGAATGAAATCGAAGCAAACTATCAGCAAATATATTTCAATTACAGTTTGCATAACAATAAAACCAGCTCGACCGGTTTGTTCCCGTCCATCCTTTTCGAAATAAAAGAACGGTCCCAACTCAACGACATACGAGCTAGTTCCACAAGCCTTAATTGCTTTCGGTAGTTTTTAAATCTCCATCACCACAACGCTTGAAACACCCCAAATACTTCGGGCTGTTCGGGCAGTGAACGAATAGTGCGGTTTTTTAGACGACGTTCCCAATCCCGTAAAGACACACTCACGCAAACACTCCCTCTCTCTCACACACACATTCACCCTGCTCAGTGCTGCCCTCGGCCAGCTAATTAAATAGCAATTTCCGTTCGCTCCACTTTGCGCCGCCGTCCCCCTGTTCCTGTAGCGACACCGGTGTGCACTCGAAAGCGCGAACCAGGACTCGATTGAAACATAATTATGCGCTGCATTTTCGTCGTACCACCCCTTTTGCAGGAGAGTGACGGGGTGGGGTATGCACATCGCTGCAGGTGGCCCATTAGGTCGGTGTGCCCGGTGTAGCTGTAACGGTGTCACTCGTATCGGGACTTTGGAATTAATTTTCCACCACCGCCGATCGGACCGGCCCGGCGGGTCCGGTGCACCATCGTACCAACGAGGACGTCGGTGGCATCGTCCCGGTTTTACTTGCATCCTGCCCGATGGCCGCTTCTGAGTCTGCTGGTGACAGAGTGCGCGTACGGCGCACAAGGCGTTTGAACTGAAATCGAATGAGTAAATTAAATAATCAACGCCAAACCGAGCAGGACTTTGTTTCGGACTCGCTCTAGCACCTTCGCACCGTCCCGGTGGGTCGCTGAATCGGCAATATTGCCGTTCCTGCTGGACCGTTTGTGTCCACAGTTCGGCTTAATTGACACTACAGCAGTGGAAAAGTTTCGCCCGGCCAAAGGCACAAGAACCACGGGCAGGAGCGCACACACACACACACACACACACACACACACTCCATCGTTACCGTTCGTGAACGCGTTCATTAAAAGGAATAATTTGATTACCCGTCGATTAAGCGGTAAACCATTGTGCTACGTTCACTTCGACGGGGCCCGTACGATGCCGCAAAGCATCAGCGCGTCGAGTTTCCTCCAGCGCGCAACGGCAGCCATTTTCTTTTGCCGAGCATCGTACGATGCACGATGGCTACATCAAACACGGCTGGATGCTGCGGATCCGACCCACCGCGCTCCAAGCAATGGGAAAAACTCTCCAACCTTGCCGCTCGTTCGTGTATTCCTCTCTTATTCGCTCACCGCTATTCGCCTTTCGCTCGCACACTTTGATCGATTTTCCGTGCCATTTAATGTAAACCCCACAACTGCCATATCATCAGCCCTGTTAGAAACGGTTAGCAAGAGTAAGGGAGATGATTAACGCACGCCCCGATGCGCACGATTGCGCGAGACGAGCGAAGGATCTCGGTTTTGGGAGCGCCCTTTTTTCATGATTTTGTAACCGTTTGCTATTGTGGTTCAATTTACGAGATAAATTGGACCTATTGTCAGGATAAGATGTCGGTGCTAAGACGATGGTAAGTTCAGGAACTTTTGGGGAAAGAGCTTACCCCACACACAAGCATAAATCATACTATGTACAATAAATGCCAAATATGAAAACGAGTTTGCAAAATACGTGCTTTTGTATTATGTGTTAATTGTATACAAAATTTAAGAATAATTTGGATTTGTTTCAGCAAAGTTTAAAAAAAATAGAAAGACATATGTTAACCTATGAGGTACTCTTGTTTCAGCACACTTGGTTTAACCTCCATCAACTCCTACCATGGAACACAAAAGAAAGCTCCCAGCCCACATCATTAGGCGTACCGTGACAAATGTCCTAATCTCTCATAATTGTGTGAGAAAACATGTGTTTTCCTTCGCGCAAAGCCGTTCGGGGAAAACCTCAAACATTGCACCCTTCACTCCGGCGACGGCGACGTCAACCAAATTGCTTCCCCGAGGGCAGACGGCGCGCGTGCGGCTGGCGTATAACCTTGCGCCTCTGCAGGCTCAAGTGCCTGCGGCAACGCAACCCAATAACCCGTCAAGCGTAATTTAATCTGGATTTGTCCTGCGTTCCGTTTGATTGTCCCTTTCCTGGGCTGAGGTTTGGGCTCTTTTCTTATCCGTCGAGCCAAATAATCCCCCGCACACACCGCGCTCTCGGCCAAACAAAAAAAAAAACAGACAAACGGTGGGATTAACGTTATGAAATTTTGTAAATCGCATTTCGCTCGATCGATCTCGTTAAATGAAGATATTGCGGAGGAAATGTGGAATCGAAACAAATAACCGTAAAACACCCCCGCCGTCTCCGGAGCCATGGGATACGCAAACGTTGAGATCTTCCGCCCGAGCAGTTTACGACAGGCGATGGGCGAACGGCGATGGTGGAAAAAAAGGAATAAAACTTGGGTCAGCTCTCGACTGGAACAGAAAGGAAAAACACATTCCATCGAGACGAGTCTGCCCAGCCCAGCACGAGTGCCCAATGAACGTAGGCGTCATGGTACCGCATCAGCGACGAGCGGGCAGGGACGGAGTCGGATTATTCAATTTCCCGTTCTCCGTTTCGATCCGAATATCCTCGCGTGCGGGCGGGGTGAGAAGAAATTGGATCCATCTTCGGCATTACGTAGCTCCGCGTCTTCTGATCTTTCGATTTGATTGACTTTTTCTGTTGTTTCCTTCCTCCAGCGAAGGATCGATTCTGTTTCGGGGTTCTCCCTTTATTTTCCTGTTTGAATTTCCCGCTCTCCCCCGGTGTGCATCTTTTCATTCTCGGGTCGGCGACTGTATTAATAGCAGCTTTCCTTTACCTGTCCGAATGGGATGTGCAGGGATGGATGGAAAACCACTTGACAGATATCTCAGGCAACTCGATAAGATCCGATCACGTCCCTGCGATGCGCGCACTAGAAATGGAGAGCAACGCGTACGCGCAGCCACTCACGTGACAGTGACAGCTCCGCTAATTGTAATCCGTTCTTCGATAGACAAATAGCTGGTAAATTACTGGGGCTTCGGCAGAAACGCGGGAGGGATTTACCGTCCGTCCCCACCCACCAATGGTGGGTTTGAGTGATGGAAGCAGATTACATCGAAACGCCCGCGAGTCGCCCGTGTCCCACGCGTGTTCCTCCGGGATGCATCACACGCGGGAAAATAGTAATGATGGTGCGCTTTCGGGGGTTTTCGGCTGCCCGTAATCTTCCCCGTCTCCATGTAGGCCAACAAAAATGCTCCAATTAAGTGTGTAAATTAACAACAAATCAGATTTCCCGAAACGATTGATTAAGTGCGCTTTTGCTTTCGGCGTTAATTGGTGACACTTTTATTGATTACCGCATTGGTGGTGTTAGTGATCGGGTGACAGTTGTTGGCTGCTGAATTGTAGCATTGGAATGTAGAGCATGTTTTGGATCTTAAAAAAATAATTCTTTTTAATGATGCTGATTAATCAATCATTTTTACTTCCTAAAGCTGTTAATGAAGTTATAGCCTGGTGATCAGTTTGAAATCATTATCATTCGCAATTTAGTTATTTTGATAAAATCTTGCAGATTTTATGGAATTTATGGAATCTTAAACAAAAGTTTAAGGGGGAACATGAAATTTTACATCTCTTATGTGGTGTTATTAACCATTGTTTATTACAGAATTGAAGATGATGAGTACTTATTAAAGTTTTGCTATTTTTATATTTTCATAAATCATTCGCGTGTTAGAAATAGCGTAAACAATTACAGCTAAACGTATATAACATTGTTAACTAGTAACAAAGCGCTGCAATCATATTGATTTTTTGTCCAAAGCTACTACAGTGGAACGACGTTTATCCAGGCTCATTCGAGTACTTCCCCCGGATACTCGAATAACAAGGATAATGGGTTAAAGTATGTTTTGGTAAAACCTATCCAGTATTTATTACCTTCGGTTTTTTAATGCAAATATTTTACTGCCTGCTTATATGCCTGCAAATATTTTACGGACTGCCAGATAAGAGGCATAAACCCGCATAAACGGCGTTCCTCTGTATTCTATATAAAAAATATATTACTTCGTCAATAGTTAAAACTAGTAATGGGTAACTCGGAATGAAGTCGTGAATCCACTCTGACTCTGGTGCTTAAAATATGAATCTGACTTCGGATCTTAACCGGGTTCCGGACGAGTCCAGACTAGTCCAGTCGAGTCCGAATCTGTCCGGATGATTCCGGATGCGTCCGAATGTGTCCAAATGAGTCCGAGGTTTGAATAAGTTCCGATCGATTTGACTCCGGAAAAAATGGAATTTATCCATCACTAGTTAACTAACACCATTAACTTAACACACTCTTAATGTTTTGTTGAAGAAGCAAAGGTCGTAGAAAATTTTCCTCGAAAAGTGTTGTTTAGCAAGGTCATTCTTTCAGGTTGAAAAATAAACACAACAACCATGACGAGATTTGACACGAGTGCGCAGTACTTTTGCTTGCTGTTTTCTATGGTACACACATTTTACTTCTGCAAGAACCTACTACAACATTGTATTTTTATCACTTTACGGTCGGTAGAGTATAATTGTAAAAGTATAGCCCTTCTCGCACTAGCAATTCTACCAGTAGACGATGGGCAAACAAGCGTGTCACCAAATCTCGTGTCACGCAGACATAATGCGCACCGTGTAGTCAACTTTATATGTTCATCTTATACCGTACAATGACAGTCCCGTTCGCAGACTGTCACGCAAATGGGGCGACACTAATTAATTTAATTATTTCAACTAATGTGAACTATTTGAAGATGCTATCTAAAGTGTGCCGTTCAGCACAAACCCATACTGCTCAACCGACTGACTGCCGGCACACTACTCCGCACTGCTGCCAGGAATTGCTTTTTATCATGAGAGACCATTAAAACAACCTTACACTCTCCAACCCCAACCCCCCCCCCCCCCACCCACAGCTCAATGTGCAACTCCTTTCGCATACGCATTTCCACGCTGGTGAAATGTGAAACTTTGTGTCGCTTTTTATTTGGGGTAGAGCGTAAATGGGAAAGCGGATAAGGGACAACTTAATTGCAAGTTACACCGTACGGGTCGGGTCCGTCTTGTTCGTTTGCTGCTAACGCTGTCACAACCAGGTCCGCCATCACAAACTGAATGGCTAGGTGCTTCGATTGCGTTTCTGTGATCGCGCTTGAATGTGATTATTTATGACTATTTAATTACTGTGTCCTTTAACCGATTAAATTTTGATTTCATGCTCCGCTCGCCAAACCGTTCGCGCCGTACACCTGAGGGCCAGGGTCGGTCGATAATGGTCGCAAATAAAAGCGCAATAACAGACGTGTATCGTGATCAGGACGGCATGCACCACCAGTACCATCGTTATCCCTTTCTAGCGCTGTATCTAAGCAAACAGAGCCACACGAAACCGACCATCGAGCGATGAATGTGCATGTATAAACAGCCGTTTTTTTGTAAGCGTCCCACTAATTGCTGCACTATCCAACACTCATAGCAGTCCATCGTCGGTGGTGGAAATAATTGAAAGAAAGTCGGCACATGTGCATCGTGTGTTTCTGTACGGTTCCATTTCCTGGAATCGTTCTCTAGTTTGTTTTTTGCTTCCTGAGGCCGCCGGGACGGAGTAGTGCACTTTTTCAATTTTCATAATGGAGGTTTTGCATACAATGCAACCTGGAGCCTTTTGCATTTTCCAACCAAATGGTGTAGGGGTCTAGTTGGTGGCGTTTGGTAGGTGGAAACTCTATGGTTAGCAGAAATTAAATCAAAGCTCTATTTAAATTAAATTAAACTCAATTGTGCTTCGGCTTAATCGTGATTGCTAAACGATGTGAAGTGGTCAGGGACGCGTGTCGAAGCGGCATGAGCAAACTTCCCACTTTTTTGCCCTCCTCACTAATGCACTCCTCTGGCCGCATGAGGGAAAAAAGCTTTTTCTATGCACCAATCGAGACCCCATCGCATGCACATGCACCGTATTTGTGTTGGCTTAATTGGCTTTGCAGGGTGTCCTGTGGATCCTTTAGGGCACACTACCCCCAGTTTCGTTACAAGGGGGCCGCATAGGCGAGAGAAAGAGGCAACAAAAATAAAACCTGCAGCCAGGTTTTGGTTGATAACAGGGGTCAATTACCGTGTTATTTTTCCTTGCTTCTCAACCCGCGCACCCGCCACACCCGTTACACGGTTGCTGTAAGCTGGGAAATATAATTTGTTATAATTGTTTCGGTATCTATTATGCTAATTTGACGTGACAGGTGAGCGATCGATCGCCGCACTGACCGCACTGAACACGCGGCTTACGGTCACTGGTAGCGGGGGGAACGTTATTATTCAAATGATTCCAAACGAAAGGGACAATCGATATATTACGTTACGTTCTGCCCAGCTCCCAGGTCCGGCCAACTCATTTGGAGGTAATTTTTAATTGTGCCATGGTCGAGGCAGCGCCCGTAGAACACAATCGCTTATCGACTGTCATTGATCAATGCAGGGATGGTCTGCAATGGTAGGGTGGAAAGCAGCGGCAGGGTACGTAATTAAATTTCCCTCCAACAAAACAGTGCCCACTAGCCGCCACCTTTTGCCTGCTGTATCTATTTAAAGAGCATAAAACAGCATTACTCATCAGCCATAATTAATCATTATCACCAGACAATGCATACAGCGAACGAGAGCGGACGTGCGCGCGCGTAATGAGACAACACCTCAACTCTACGAGCTTCACCATTAGCAAAAGACGCACCGTAGCTGTTTTATTCTGAATGTTAGTTGTACACGAAGGTCCGCAGGGCAAAAACAAAAATAACAAAGTCCAATTAACCACGACCGTTAGTCACATACGAGTTAAACGGGAAGGAAAAATATGATTGCACCTACTAAACCGGTGAATATAAATCAAAAGTGTACATCTAATGGTTCCTTATTGAAAATAGAACTCTTCGTGACTTTTGGAAGTTCTTCTTATTTTCGTTTTCGTATCTGCTCTGTTTACTGGAATGGTGGCGTTGAAAGAAGAAACACCCATAGGCTTGTGCAAACAATACCAAACAACGACCAAAAAACGAGTGTAACAAAACACCAGCGCGAATGAATCGCATGCCCCGACATCATTCGTCACAATCACTAAACGATTTTTGGCAGCGACACCGAGATTGAAATTGCTTTTTACCAACTTTTGAAGCTCAAATGGCTTTTTGAAAGAACATCAGGAGAGAGAGAAAAAAAACACATGCAGCACACTGTTACTCACTTTTAGGACATTTTCACACAACAACTTCACACCCACCTGAGCTCGGTGGAGTTGTTTGCTGTTAGGTGTGATTTTTCGACTAAAATTGATGTTCTTGCTTTTTCATCCCATGCCTGACAGTTTCGTTTAGTGTAGACTGTTTTTTTATCGTTGTGTAGTGAATTGTAAAACGTGACGATATTTCTTTCGTGTTTTTTGTTTGCTACGCTTCGGCACATGCGCGCCCGGTCTAGCGTTTGGCCAAGCGCTGGTAAATTGAATTTGAATAAATAACATTCAACCGAAATTGGATTATGTCTTTTTTCTAGTTGCAAAACGTGAGTGAGCGAACCTGAAGCGTGGTGTTCGATCAACACGATGGATGATTTTTGCTTTTTTCTTCTTCCGATCATATCCTTAGCAGTCTTTCAGAGGGAGTGCTTTCAGCATCAATCTATCGCATGTCGTTGACCGTGGAAAATATTGTTTTGCCACAACACATTACGCAGAAAAAGGGGACAGCACTAACCACGCTTTGAGCTTAGAATGGGACCCGTTTGGCTAAGAAAATCCTTATCCAATGGGTGTTGTTAAACTTTTCAAAGTCAGTTTAAAAATTTACTCATGAAACGAACCAGGCAGCGCCGACCACGAGTTAGTGGTTTCTGCCCGGGTTCGTTGAAGAACGTGCCTCCCGACGTGCACGAAGGAAAACGACGCGTGTGTTGCAGAAAGGGGAAATGAAAATTAATTCGGTGCGATTTCTACTCCACCTCCTCCTCGGACCCCGTTGCATCGGCAGCCGGAATGCGCTCTTTGTGCAAACCCGCGTGACCCGTGAGTGAGTGAACCGAGAATGGCGGTGGATAATGTTTCCTGTGACGAAACGTCACTTTGAGGTTATGTTCCGGTGAAACGCGAAATTCAATTTCACTTCCACAAACAACTCCGCTGCCATTCCCGGCCCGTGGAAGCCTAGTGCTGCGGACGTGTGTGTGAGTGCCAGTATTGACTAAACAGCTCCATCACCAGCACCTTCCAATCGCCAACATCATTCCAAACCCCAACCTCAAAAACCGACTACCGCTCGACCCCGTTTTTTCACACCCGTCCGTTCCATTTCCAGCCGGTGGAAGTGGGATAGTTTTTCCTCAATTTGCCGGTATTGTTGCTCCACTAAATTGCAAATCGCGAACATGTCCCGCGGAGTCACTTTAGCCGTAGCTTTCCCCGTACGGTTATTATCCTTGACAGTAGTGTACACGGGGCGCCACACTCTGATGCGAGCGTGTGCATCCTTTATGCTTGCGGTGTAGCTGTCACTTTACGTGTACGTCGGAGCATTCACTTTTTTGTTGTTGTTTTTTTTTTGTTTCTTGCCGAATACATCTAGAAGCTACGGTGGAGTGAAAGCGATGGAGTGGTCCTTCCGCCTATATTATTGTCAATCGAGTTTTACAGTGGTCGTGCGTGCGAAAAATATCATCTACGTGCGTTTAGCTCGGGTTGGTTGAGATAAGTAACATTGCCGGTATAAACACTCCAAAAATGTGTCTTTCTCTTGAAAGTTTTGCTGGAAGTGTATGTCAATTGTAGGTTCAAGATATGTCTTAAATATAAGGAATGAAAATTAATGTGCAATATTTCATAAATTATCTTATCAGACACTTTCACATAAAAAACCATCAACAACAAATATCGAGATTTGCATAAAATAATTATGCACATCAAATAAAGTTAAATCATAAAGTCAAGTTATTAGTTGACTCAAATTAGTCCCTAAATCTGCTTTGATTCCGTAATCCAGCGTGTGTTTAAACGATTGACTCAACCGACCGACTTGCCACACTGCAAAGAAGGTTGAAGGAGGGTTGACCTGGTTTGAAAAAAAAACGAACCTCTCAAACAGTGCGTCAACGCGCCGGGAGTTGACACCGGAAAATATTGACAGATGCATGACGAGTCCTCTCTTCCCGACGTGCGACTTCGATAATGAGGGTGTTTGGCAAGTGGTTGCGTCCCGCTGGAGGAGTTTTTAATTTGCGCCCAAATGTTTGGTGAAGTGTTGTTGTGCCAGCATCGCTGGTAGGTGGTTGTTCAAACTCAATTATAACAATGCCAGGCGTTGTTTTGTGGTGGAAATGGAAATTGTACCATTCAATGGGAAGAAGTAACATAAAAGTGTGATTGAATTATTGAAACTAATTATCATACTTTTTTGAGAAAATTTTAAAACAGGTGAACAATTTTTAGAAAATTAAAAATATGTAAATCTTCCATGTACTTTTTACAAATCAACCATTTTTAGAGGCAAGCAGGGCTCTAGTTATTACACTGTCTATACTGTCATGGAAGCTCTCTTACGAGGTAGTCTTATTTAACTCCGTCGTAACTCAAACAAAACTTTAAAATACAAATTGATTGACCCTCCTCCTACTGACAGCTTACATAGTTGGTGCCTCATTAAGTGCACAATATAATAGGAAAACGTCAAAACGCAACAATTACACAAATTTCAATCAAACGCGGCATAATCGTTCCCTTCCTTAGAGTATGTATTTATAGACCAAATATGACACCCCTTTCGGAGGGAATAAACCAAGGGCTGTTGCTGTCCGCCGGCACCCCAAGGCTCGAACCAAACCTCTCCCTCGTGTAATCGTATTCATATGATGGTAAATTGAAAACTCAATTACCGCTGCGATTTACCAGCCACGGGCAACCCCGGAAGTGGCAAGCGGACAGCAAAAGCAGTAGGAACAACGTGCACAGAAGGCAAATGGCACTGACCTCGTACCCACGTACTCACTCCTACATCGATCAGATAGCCAGGAGTGTGCACACTTCGCATCGCTTTTAGGCGGCAGACCAAAGGGGAAGAAAAGCCGCAGGCATTTGCAAGATGACAAAATAAACAAACCACTGCGCAAAAACGGAGGGCGTAGCTCATATTTTCGCTCTTTTCCTGGGCATATTTTTTTGTTGTTGTCCGATCCTGTAAAAAGCGAGACGTAACGAGATGATTCTCTATTGTGTCTCGTTGAATATGATTGGTAACGATTTTGGACGATGTGGCCGGGGGTCTGGTCCGGCCTACTCCAGATGTTTGTCAAAAATCAAAACCACTACAGATGGTGGTACAAAACGAAGCGTTAAATGTAAGATAGCTATTCATGGCTATATTCCGGCCATGCTTGAGATGCATTAATGAAACAATGTCCTCGTTAGAAACCTACCTGTACCCGTACTTCCGGCAAATTCACTTTCATCGCCAGCTCCTCGCGCGAATAGACGTCCGGATAGTGGCTCTTCTCGAAGGCTCGCTCTAACTCGTGCAGCTGATAGGTGGTGAAAGTGGTCCGATTTCGACGATGCTTCTTTTTCGAGCAATTATCATCACCACCTAGAACCGGTCCAAAATAATAACAAAAAGCAAACCGTCAGAACAATGAAGGCCATGTTACATAGAGCAGATTAAAAAATGTGGAGAAAAAGATAATAAACGATTGCTAAAATAAAACCTTCCATCTTACCTTCATCGTCACTGCCCGAGCCCACCTTTTCGCCCTGTTCGCTGGACGTAGTTTGATTGAGCTCTTCGCTGGACGCGTAACTCACGCCACCGTCGTCTGCGCCCTTGTCCGCACCACTGTCCGCCGACTGTCGGTGCGGATTGTAGTCGTCCGTCCCCGCATTGGTCCCGGCAGCCGTCCCGTGTTGCCCGGACGATGGCGATGTCTGTTGCGGATGTTGTGATTGCGAAAGGTGTTGTTGTGTCTGTTGCTGCTGCTGCTGCTGGTGAAGAACTTGTAGTTGTTGGTGGTGATGCTGCTGCTGCTGCTGCTGTTGCTGTTGATGATGATGATGGTGCTGTTCCGCTTCGTACGCTGCAGCCTGTCGGGCCCGCAGCTCGTCGAAATTTTTCATATAATCGAAACTATTAGCCCTAATTGATTTATCGGCTGACTCATGCAGCTTATTATATTTGTTAATGGAGCTGTCGGACGTCGGATTGCTTTCGGAGCCGTCCGGCAACAGGACGCCGCCGTCGCCATTTCCGCCATTGCCTCCGGGTCGATCCTCACCATCCCTCGTGCGGTCGTATTTGCGCTTCAGACTCCCGCTGCCATTACCACTGCCAGCGCCGGTTGGGGATGAAAGATTCTCCTCGTACTCGCCGCCGCCAGATGCACCACCGCCTGCCGAGGTGCCCGTTCCGTCCTCTGGGGGACCTTCTGGTCCACCGCGTATACCAGCCGCGTAGCCGAGCGATCGATAGCTGCGATCGATGAAGTATTTGTTCGTCTCCTTGAGCGTCTTCATGTACTCGAGCTCGGCCAGGGAGGGATGCGGTGGCTGCTGCTGGCCGAGGGCAGGATGCTGCGCATGGTGCAGCGCAAGCTGATGCTGTGACGGATGCGTCGGCGAAGGCAGTTGGTGGGGAAGGTGCTGCTGGTGTTGCTGCTGCTGCTGCTGTTGCTGCTGATGCAAATGCTGCTGAAGGTGATTGTGCGCATGGTGGTGCTGGTGGTGGGCTGCATGCTGATGAAGGTGAGGTACGGCCGGCGGGTGTTGGTGATTATGATGATGATGCAGATGATGGTGCGACGGTAGCTGATGATGGAGCGCACTCTGGGGCGACGACGGTTCGAGGGAGCTGGCCGCCACGAGGTCCAACGATTTGATGTGGCTCTGGTAATTTGCTAACTGTTGCTGATACTTGTCCGGGCTCGAGGGACTGCCGAGACCGTAGGTGGCGGGTAGCTGTGTTTTCGCCATCATTTGCTGCTGATCGCACAACTTGATCTGGCTAAGAGGGGATGCGCTGAGATCGGTTGCATCGCTCGAGTCTCCTGCGAACAAAGGGCAGGGTAGCGAAATAAGTTGAATGATGATGGGTACCAACATTTTGAGCGCTTTATGATCCTTCACCATACTAAATCCTACTGAAGCTACTAGTAAATAAAAAAGCTATAAACTATTAAACTCAACTGCAACAACCACAACATGAAGGGTCGATATAAAAATAAAATGTAATAAAAAACTGATACAATTGATTAAAGTATGATACAGCATGCGCACCTCAGGGTTAATAAAAACATTGGTTAAGCCATGCCAAATCATATCGCAAAACAATCCCCAAGTCATCTAGTTATGTTTTCAATCACACAAGAAGTCAATCTAATCGATGTGTTTATTCAATTAGCTCAATCAATTCCGGATTCCGACTTTTCGTCTGAAGTCCAATTAAAGATGGCGCATAAGTGCTTCAACAAACAAGCTTTTGTTTATGTAGGCTTTAAATCCAGTCAGGCAAAAGCTATTAATCTGATGAGATCAGCAAAGATGGATGATGAAGACCATATTGACCAAGTAATGCTCTAACATGTATTATGTTATGTATTATGAAGCAACATAATTCGATAGTGATGAAACACTGCTTAATAACTACCTACTCATAGAATAACTCATTTGGAAATCAAATCACGATATATAATTCACCTCTTAACGTCAACAACACATTAACTCTGAACTATTACATGTTACTTTGTCGTTATTCTGTATGTACAAGTATACAACACCACATACCTACCGCCATAAATGTGCACCAACCAAAAACATCCACAAACAAAATGCGATTCCGATCTCCGTTTACCGTATTGCCCTTCGTTTTACTAAACGCAAAACAGGTGCGAATTGCTTCTTAATCGAAATTAGGCAAACAAAACACATAATAAGTTTCAAACTGGTCATAATTTTTTGACTAACTTGTATCGCGTGTCTGCCCAGTTACGGTGGGTACGAGCAGCTAGACAAAACAAAACGTAAAACCAAATTCCATCACACGGCACTGTAGCGTGCGGAAGCATAGAAATCATGGAAATGGTTCAACACACGAGCATGGCGTTCGAACTTGTGTTTGGGGAATTTGTTTGTAACCTTTTTTACTCCCATTCAAAAAAACCGCTTTCGCGGGTGTTTCTTGGAATTAATTTTCGGGCTTTCTTAATTCTACCCCAATGGCACCGACCCCAGGCGTACTCACGAGCACGTGCCTCGCTACACAGTAAACTGTTGTAAAAGAAACTCCTTCTTCTAGGCCC
The DNA here is from genome assembly GCF_017562075.2 of Anopheles merus. Lineage (NCBI taxonomy): Eukaryota > Metazoa > Arthropoda > Insecta > Diptera > Culicidae > Anopheles > Anopheles merus. The sequence continues at coordinate 14,855,363 of NC_054083.1, forward strand.
CAAAAATAACGAAATGTAATTTACTAGCGTTAACGGGGTGAATTTGAGTTCCAAGCATTGCGATTTTGTTTTCAGCAAGCAGTACGGGAATGCAACCCTTTGTAAATAATCGCACCTCGTTCGGTACAAAACTCGCGAAAAAGTGAGTTATTTTTGACAAATTAATTACACACGGGAAACTCGCATTCATTTGCACGGCAAAGTGATCAGTTTTGTGAACCAATGAAACAGTCAAGGAAAGTACGGGTGGGAGAGGGATGGTGAGACACTGCTCAAGTTTTCCGCTTTGCCTAGCCTGCGTTGCCTTGTTTCGTCAGACCATTCTTCCCTGGCGTGGTGGCAAGCTTTGCATGTCAAAGTGTCATAACGCTACGGTGTGGGGAAATTGTATGTGCTTTAGTTTAATGGGTAACAGAGACCCCGGCATTTTCGTCGCGCCTTCATTATCTGTTCCCTTTTTGTAGGATAGCGATCGACCCCTCAGTACTCGTTTGGCCCACTTGCTTACCGCTTCCTCCGGACTCCGGATTTCCCTCACATATCGGCCGTGGCAAAAATAACCAAAAAAAAAAAACGAGCACTGAGCACGTTCTCGAATGGTGGAGAATGAGCCGGAAAACCATCGATAGGAAAACTGAGTCACTGAGGAACCGCTGACTGCTCGGCAGTCTAATCTAAATTGTGCTCAAATTCAATTTAATTGAGAGTGATTTAACGTTCATGATTTAGTTGTCGCTTCTAATTCCCGCGTGCCACTGCTACCGCTTCAGTGCAAGGTGAGGAAGGAAGGAAGGAAGCAAAACCACTGACGTGCGTGTTAACTGTCCTTTGTGCTAGGAGCGACAGCAGGCAGTGTTTAGATTGATTCCATTTCGAAAGGGAAGAAGCCGGTCGGCAACTGGTCGGTGGGGATCGAAACGAAACGCCCAAAACGATATCAAATGCAATCCATTAGTGGAAGTCATTGTAAATCTAGTGTTAACATCATGCAAGTCAAATGATTGTGGTGTTTTTTTCACTCTTCCTCTCTATCAGGATCCTGTTTTTGGTCACATTATCCAGTGCCTATGTTTGTGTGTAAGTGTGTGTGCCTAAACTGGTGTAAAGAACGTGGCGTGCTGTGACCAACGCCATCAAATGCCGTTGACGAGGACAGTTTTCAGATACAGCTCTCAATCCAGTATACAACTGCACTCTCTCTTCCTCTCTCATTCTCTCTCTCTCTCTCCCTCTCTCTCTCTCTCTCTATCTCTATTTTGCTCTCTTTCTTTGTTTCCGAGTTATTTTGGTCTCTTTTTGTAATGGGATCAGTTTCCCACCAGGGCCAAATCCCAGCCGAAGGGGACGTAGTTTCGAGGGTTTCATCCATTTTTTAACTATTACGAGACGAATGTACTATCTTGATGGACTGTCAATATATCGTTTCACTATCAAGTCCCAGACTCGTGCTGTAGCGATCATTGAGATCCAAATTGACAGGCGCTCCGTCACGAACCGTCCATTCGGCTCTTCGGTTGAAACTCGTTATATCAACCTAGGACGAGGTTGAAAAGCAAAACTAGCGAAACTTCGACCGGAAAAAATATATTCCCCAAACGGGGACATAGTGTTGTCAGTCCAGGAACACCTTCAAACTGGTGAAAAGGCCACGAGAAGGCTTTGAAGGATGATCACACATGGATTACGGGATGTGACACAATGATAGGTTAGATTACCTTCGAGCATTTAGAGAAAGATAGAATAGATACATTATATAAATATACCAAATATTAGTCAAACAAAATATAATGTTTAGTAACCAATAACCCCGATACTGGCAGAGTTAAAACTAGTTTGCATTAAAAAACGCTACGCTTCTTACACGCTTGCTTATATTGAAAACGGTTTCCTAAGTGAATAATTAGTACGATGGCAATTGGTTGCTAATCAGACGTACATTAGTCGTCTGTTTACAGCATCTACTGCAATGCAAGCTGCAAGTCATTTTTGTTACCACCTTTTACCTCTCGATCCTTTCTTAATGCAATTCCAGTGAGAGGCAAACCCAAACATCCAAACTAGACAACGCCGTGTAGGATCGGAACTTGATTGTTGATTAACATCTCCAAACGTCACTGTCTAAAGCGACTCGGCGCGGCAACAGCGGCGGCAAAAAGGTGCTGCCACAAACGAATAAAACACCTTCCAGTTGCTTTTAAAAGGGACTTTTATGTCATTCCTGCCAGCGAGAAGGATAAAAAGAGGATGGGATCAAAACTACGTTACCCATCCATGCTATTGCTGGGCGGGATGTGAAGAAATGGGGCTAGGGCTTGGGACGACTAGTGCTGCAAGCGTCTGTGTGCTTTAACATATCCAAGGACTCATTTTTAACGAAGACAAAGAGGGAGAAACACAGAGAGAGAGTGAGTTAAACAGAAGGAATACGAATAATCGTCAACTTTAAGCCCTTGTTCGAATCTAATTTCTAATAATATGCTCGTTGTTTCTACACGGGATTAAAAGGGATAAAATCATGCATTTAACATGCGGCATAAGTTGATTCCTATCGAGACGTACTGATGCTTGTTCTTCTTGGTGAACTCGCTCCAGCCAATCAGTGTCTGACGATTACGTTAAGAAGTACATTCTGCTGCACTCAAGTAATGATCTTGCATGACCGTTCTTTTAATGCGCATAATTACTCGCATGTTTAAAAGCGTCCATCATCTATCTAAAGTTTTCAACACATAGCGCTTACCACGAAGGTAGCGAGAACGCGAAGGCAATGATGCTAGATTGTCTCTTAGAAAGTGAATGATTATTAGGGAAAATCTAAATGAAACAATATGTTTAACTAATTACTTGCTATGATTGATAACAATGCATGATTAGTTCATTTAAGGATAACATTAATCTTTCATCGTTTCATAGTGAAATTTAACGCAAAGCTTATCAGAAATTACAGTTCAATACGATGAAAATATAGGATAATGAGGAAGAAATTAACAAACAATACTACCATGCTGAAATACACTATGTACAAAAAAGTTTTTTTTTCCATAACAAATCGCAGCTTTAATGAAACTATACGAATCAATGACAACAACAAACACACTGAGGCCGTATCCGTGTTATCGCAGAATCCGGACGAGGTCGATGAGCCCAAATAAACGGTGCTCCGCAATATATATTAAAAAATCGATAAATACAGCGTAGGAAATTCATTAATATATACTCTCACCCAGACGATTTGTTAGAATGTCGCAAACGAAAGAAAGAAATCCCGCTGACAGGCCGATCACAGCAATAGTCACGAGACGCCAGATCCAGACGTCACGATAACCTCCAGCTACTTTTGATTCAATTTGTTTTCCTAATTAATACCTGCATCCGCATACATCCGGCACGAAGCGGCATTACGAAACGCACGTGCTAGAGCTTTACCTATCGCTATTGTAGCCAGCTAAATAAATTCCCTCATAAATGTTAGACTTTGATTAATTGAGCTGGAGTGAAGTGTCCGATTAGCATTAACTCGCAACCACTGTATAGTTTCCAAACAGAGCATGGATTGTGGTTTAAATATCAAGGTGAGAAAATGTATAACTTATAACGGATTTAGCAAACAGTCTTTTAAAAAAGAAAATAAACGATCTTCAATATTGCAACTTTGCAAATGGTTGCAAATGTAGCACACTAGCATCGAACCCTTTGACAACATAATTGCATAATATCGGTCAGCGTCCATAGTGAATAGGTCCGATAGATTCTATCTAGATGGAGCAAAAATGTCATGCCGTAGGGCATTTCAGTAGTTGCTAATGGTTTTTGCTATTGCAAAGAACAGATTGCTTTCGATTACCATCAAGCTAGCATTTGATCTTCCTTATTTTCTCTATCTTTCTCCCTCCGCTCCTCGATTGATGATTCGATTAAGAAGATACAAACACATTTATTCATTACAAACGAACAGATCTGCACACTTTTCAGCTCGTTCAAAGGTAGACCTCTCAACCGAGGTCCGATACGATCTGAGGATGGGGCTAGGGCAACGTATTAGGCGGCGCCCGGACACAGGAAGCGCATCCATCCCTTTTTTTAATACCTGGATGCAACCTTTTCCAGATATGTCGCTTGATCTTGTGCTGCTGCAATCCGGTCCAATCCGTTAGGGATTCAAAGTCATCACACTCAGCAGAGAACAAGACCCAAGCTAGACGAAATGCGGTACCGGCAGGCAAGCGGCCGCTAAAGGTTCGCCAGCAGTGCACTGCTGGCTTCCCACGTTATTGAGTTAGTTTTCCATTTGGCAAACTCTTTCATGTTGAAAATCTCCTCTTATTGAATTTCTTCCGACCCGTTTCCCGTGCAGAAGAACGGAGGAGCGAGAAGAGAAGGCAAAGCATTAGGGGCGGCCATTGCTACGGTGCAATGCAATGGGAGTAAAGTCGTCTTCCGACTGTCGCCAGACAGAACACTTTCCATCCGGCCGTACGTTCCAATGATGCAGCTACTAATTGCACCGTATCTTGCTGTTAATTTGTCTAATTTGCTGTGAGTGTATATTTTTGTTTCAGCATACAGAAACAACAATGATTCTCAAGAAATCGTTCGAAACAGCCGGAGCGAACGGATAAGTGATATTTAATACAGTGTTTTGCCTCGTCATGGGGTTCGTTTGTCGGGAAAACTCTTTGGTCTTGTTATGTCCCTTTTTTGTTACTGCATGTCAAACAAAGAGACAAAATGTTGAAGAAATGTTGAATGTGCACTAGAAATGGTTGATTGAAAGGGAAAGAAAGCGATTGCTGATTTGCTTTCACTCGCGTGTAGCATCTCATTGTTTGGGGTCAACTAACGAAAAACAAATAGATAACGTGTGACGGTACGATGCTTTGTCGAGGTACCGTCAATGTGATATTTTTAAAAGTTGTTGATTTTTTCTAGCTCTGAATAAAACTTAGTTAGGGAATTTATAAGTTTTGATATGTTTCGTATGAACCGATAATCGGCTCTTGGATCAATGTTGACCCCATTGTAGTTGACTGTTGACCCTTGGACAATGACCCTGAAATAGCTTTGATCTAAAAATTAAACCCCATGTGGATGCTGGCCCAATGTCCAGCTCCCATGTGAACGTTAGGACCCTGCGCATCATGAGTGATCGACCATCTTACGGGTCCATTTGATTATAAGCTTGGGAATATCAAGTCTTTACATGTATTATCGATTCAGATGAGATATTTCAAATTATATTAATTCAGGTATATAATTTCATGCAACGTATACAATTATGATTTAAAGATTCAATAATTATGATCAATCATGATTTAAAAAACATGATATGTTGATTTTTCACCACACAAACCATAACTGAAATATGAAACATAATAGTTAAAAAACATGAACTGAAATTTTATAAACAAGACTAGATGAAACCTAGCCTCATTGATTTCATCACAACTTATCGATATTCTGATAATTATAACCATGTCATATCGTCCGTACTCACGTTTATTAGCATAGCTATTCGTTTTTACCTTGCTGAATGATCCACGATCTTAACATTCCATTGTAATACAGCGAGTGTAATGAATTCATGTCAAGTATAATTAGCCCGCGCAAAACCTTCACTCAGTAATATGGGTCAAAAGCAATACGGAGCCAATTGACTTACATTTATCGAACCATCCGCCAATGTCCTTAAGCCACTATAACCCGTGCTCAAAACGGAACCTCTGTGTTCTTTTTTTTTTCGTCCAATTGGTGCCACTCACTTTAAAACCTTCGCGGACAATCACCAACCGCCTCCGTTCATTAGCCGGCTCGCCAAGCCTGACAGTGGCGTTGACGTACATTCGTCTCGTAATAGAATTACTACAATCTGTGCGGCAGAGAGCTGGGGAGCCACGCAGCGTTCCATTACCGCGGGGCCAGCCCGTGTGTTGACCGATGATCGGCGCGTACTCTTCTTAATGGAAGCAACATCATTATTAAGCAATCGCAACATTCATTTAATGATTAATTAAGTGCTAAACACGGCACTGGCGGTAGGGGTTTGGAGTTGGAGACTTGAGGATGGTGTGCCGGGAGTTTATTGTTATTTATCCGTGCGTTAATGGAGACGGTAGGAGCCACTTTAAGACATCACCTTCAGTTTCACACAACCTCCTCCGTGACTTGAGCCAACCGGTTACCGGGATTCGAGGTGGCTTAACTGAACGTAATCCTAATTTTCGTCCAAACGTCGAATGCTCAAAAAGACAGTTGGGTCGAACAGTACGAAACTAACAAAAAGCAAGCGAAGCTATCGACGGAGTTGGAGTTGAAGTAATAAACGCAACCCCACTACCATTGAACACGACCGAACGAGAAACAAACTGTGAAAAGTGAGGTGTATCTCGCGAGACATAAAGAAGCGTTAATAAATCAATCAAAGAAACACTTCCATCCATCGGGATCGACCCAACGATGGAAGGAACGAAACAAAAGAAGCAAAACATCGTTTGATTAATTTAGTTTTAACCGTGCCAACCGTGCGTGTTAAAATCATCGACAGCTGGACAGGTGAACGTTCCAAAGGGTAGGGCCGTACGCAAAAGCGAAATCCTTCCTGTAGTTTGGTATTTTTCCACACTTAGGTATTGCTTTAGATCCAGTTTATTGCTTTGTTTTCTCGTACGATCTCGTACGAAAGTAGATTTTAAATTGAATTAAAACTCTGTGGCAGCACGCAGAGCTTCGTGATCCACTCAAGATTGACGACGGAGTTGCCGGGTGCTGGAAGATTACGGCAGTCATGCTTACAGTGTGCGACCAACCGCAACTCAAGCACCGAAAACGGAGCACCAATTTTGGGCACAAACGTGTGTAGATGCCAATCTTGGAACGCATATACACTTTACACGCTCCATTAGCCGTACAAGAAGGGCAGGACCGGTCGGTGGGATCGGTGGCCCGGTTTTGAAAGTGAGATTTTGCACAAAAGGATCGGCCATGGGTTGCTAAATGTTCGCCAAAACCCGTCCCATCTGCAGGCAACCGTTCGGACAAGGCAGCTATCTGTCAGATGCTAACGTACTATTTACCCCTTTCACATCCATTTTCCAAAGATGAAAAGCATTTCCCAAGCAAAACCGGCGATACCAGGTGGGAAAATTTCTCATGAGTTCCGGTGAACACATTTCACTTTCCCAACTCGGAAGCCCGCCAACGGGCCTATCAAGTGTTCGCTACAAAGAGCTACACGAAAGCGTTTGATTGATGACAGAATGGGTCGAGTGGAGGGTTCCCGTTGGGAAATAGGGAGCAGACAGTAAAGCCAGCATGGCTGATGGAGCTGACAGTGGAAGATGCAGAAAGCCCAGAGATCTAGCGATTGGCCGCGGTCGATTACGGTGGCTGATTCGGTCGACAAAGGAAAGCCCACCGCTTTGTGTTCGCTATTGGGGCGATGAATGGGATACTGAAACGCTAAATTAGAGACACTATTATTATCTGTGCACCCACCGGACTTGTTGGGAGCTGAAGTTAATACATGGCTTTTCCAATCGTTCATTGATCCATTTGTGTGGTGTGGCAGATTTCTCTCTGGGTTTGAATAATTTATGTCTTGAGGTATGAATCTACGCACGAGGATTTCAATGTGTCATCTAACGATGGAAGATGGCATTTTAGAAGAAACTAATCAGATGCAAAGAATGTGTTGAATATTTAGACTTTTCCCAAGTGTTTCAGTAGCATACAACTGGAGTGTAAACCAAACAGATTAATTGAATGGTAGTGATCTCCTTGCGCAAAATGTGTTGGCAAATATCTGTCTTATAGAAAAATAACGGTAAAACTTAAGCCTTAAACCACAACACTTATTGTTGTATCGTCCTCAATGTTGTAATTACACGTAAAGCAAAATTATTAGAGACAAACTACTAACGATTAAAGGATATTTCAGTGATAAAATATTGGCATGATTTGTTGACATTGATAAACATCCGAACATGAAATTTGCATTAAATGAAGCTAATGTAAATTTAATATCAACATTATGCGTTAAGGAAGGATCATAAACACGTAAATAATGCAGTAATAAAGGAAGGATCATGAACACGTAATAAAGTGAACCACATTGTTCCTTCAAGTAATTGGAATAATATGTAAGTAAAAAAACATCCTGCGAGAAACTTAAAAAAACTCGATTCTCTCAAATTCGTTTCCTAAACAACAAACATAACATCAATTACATTCAACAATCTAGGACAGTTTGGTTGAGATTAAATTATATTAAAAATATATTTTCTTGTTCTTAAAAACATTTTCACAATTTCAAGTCAAAGAGCTTACTTGAAATCAAACAGCTGATAGTTTGTCATATAATAAAATAAAAAAATATAAAAATTATGCACGTCCCGCAGTACAATTTGCTCCATTTTTATCTCTTGTTATGCTATCCTTATAGCCTTAGCTCATTTTTTTAAACAAAATTATGACTTTGGAACTTCCAACGAGTTTTTCAGAAACAGATTTTACACAACGTTTCCAAGAAATAGCTACATAGAGTTGTTTTTAATTTTTGTTTTGCTGATTCTTAAATATATATTAAAAATGTTTACAAGTCAGACAATTATCTATACATACAACAAAAAAGATTAGAACATTTGTAAATTTTTCATATACATCATTTTTTTCCTTTTGGCTCAACAACCGTTCCCGGTCAAGGCCTGCCTGTACCACACTACTTGTGGGGTTTGGCTTTCGGTGACTTATTGATCCCCCCATAGCAAGATAGTCAGTCCTACGTATGGCGGCACGGTCCATTTGGGGCTTGAACCCATGACGGGCATGTTGTTAAGTCGTACGAGTTGACGACTGTACTACGAGACCGGCTATACATCATATACATACAATCAAACACTTCCATAACATATGAACATATCTAACGTAACATTTCCATGAACATATATTACTATTCCAGGGAGGTTCGCATCAAACAAATCACAAGAAATACATTATATCTTTGATTGTTATTGTCAGTTCACTTGCTGAAATAATAATTTTTAGAGTTTTTGGATTTATTGGTACGGCACACAACACTTTGTCTTTTGTTTACCGAGTTGTTGTTGTTTGTTTAGCTTTATGAGGCTTTGGCTCCAACGGAGTTCTTTTGCCTCAAATGTTTCACGAGTTATGTTCCGAATCAATGAACCATTTCGTCGTTTGTTTTGTGCGGTAAGATGCTGATTTTTAAGGCAGATTTTACGAAAAAGCTGTCAATCTTATTATGTGAAATATGTGAAAATCTTTTGATGTGAAATATGTGTGGCAACAATGACAAATAAACATTGATGACATAATTGAAAAACAAACAAATTAGTTCTAATTGCGTGCAAACATATTTTGTAAAGTACAGAAATATACAGAATGTAATAGTAAAAACAAAAATGCATTAAAAAAAGCCCTAAACCCGAACCTAAACACCAATACTACCTTTTCAGCCTATAACTTGTTTTGTTCATGTAATAAAATCATCGATAAAGCAGTGGATGAGCTGTAGTGTAATTTCATTTTTTTAAACATTTTTTACAAAGCCAAAAGTCATCAAACCTACTGAAACCAAACCATTCCCAGCCAAACAGAGCCAAACTAGATTAGTATCCTACCTCCGTTTTCACAATTATTCAAACCTAATATTGCGTCGATCGTGTGCCGAGGTGTGAGCGTTTGACCGCCGGGTCCGAGTTTTTTCGCCGTATCTTTCAGGAAAATGCCATTTTCTGAAAATCAAACCACCAGGACGAGCACTTTAGAAACAATACATACTCCCAATCAAGTACAGGTGCAGAACACTGACCGTTCTCATTCCTTTGTAGGCTTTTGGGCAGCCTTTCACACACTGTTTTTCTCTCGCATCTGTTACCTACCTTCGCGGAAATTTTCCTCAATGTCGACGTCGAGCTGACCGCATTCCTTTAGCTTTTCCATGATCTTGTGAAAATTTTTGGCATCGCGCACGTTCTCCAACAGCTTCTGCACGTCCTCGGCTTCGCTCGGTGGAAATTTATTGTGTGCAATCAGCTTCTCGATCAGGTTCGTGAAGATTTGCTTCTGCACCTCGGACAGGGACTTGATGTCCATCGTAGGCGGAAGGCGAATGCAAGAAGGTTGGATTGACAGGGTGGGCAGCGTTTTGCTTTTTTTTATAATCCGTTTTAAGAGTGGGGTCACTGAACAGTTTTATTTTTGTGCGAATATCCTTTACATGAATTTGATAACACACTCAAACCATATTGCAGAAATTTTTCACATTTGCCAGTAGGCTAAACGGCTTTCTTTTATAAAACAGCTTTGAACTTCGCTCACATCAAATTTTGTATATTTTACACCGTCATTATTACGTTATTATTTCTTCAACATATTGCTACACCAATTACACTGATTCCGCATCATTGATAAATTTCAAAGCATTAGGTTCACGTTTAGCCTATTTTCCACTTAACAGTGAGAACGTTACATGGCAGGATGTATTAACTTCACTTTCCGCACTGCAACCGCATTCCCTCTAAACTGTGACGAACAGGGTCGGGTTATTATCCTTGACGAGATAAGAAACTGTGTGCCAACAGGTATTTCTTTACTAAATTTCCTTTCACACTGGTTGGTTCGTTTCACAGAACCACACTGGCGAGCTAGCCACTAGGGAGAAAAGATTTTTCTTGCGTTTGCTGGTCGGGAAAAATTGTCAGCATCAAACCATCAGCACGCATAACCGCCCCCTGGGGAGACACACGAAACAACACTGGTGCTGCGCCAAAACACAAACAAAACAAAAAGCACAAACCACACACTCACGCGATGTAAAACTACACACTACACGCGGCCAGCTAGTATAACCCCGAAATGCAGTACCATGCGACAAAAGAGCGCCCCCAGGAGCAGCACGCGAATTTCACGCGACACGCTAAAATCGAACCCGAAGAAACACGCGAAACCACCACAGCCGTATGCGCAACCAAACGCGCCAAAGGTAAATGGCGTTTTGTGCGGTTCGTCGAAAATCCTTGTGTGCTGGAGCTCGATTTTCCCTGGTGCCGGTGATGCACTGCTACGATACCGGGGTAGGTTTGTAGTGCTATCCTCTTTTCCGATTTGCGCTCTCACTCACTCTCCCGCGACGTACACCCTGTGTCTATCCCGTTTCAACTCTCTCCTGTATGTTGTAGCCGTTTTCCCCCGTACCAGTATTGTTCAGCTTCTCTCAGCCACCGACCGAGGGTTGCTGCTTTTAGGGGTGGATTTTTCGCTCTCTGAGAAACCACTGCTTGTCTCGCCTTTGCCTATGTAGCCCTCCCTATCTCTTTCTCTTTCTCTCGTACTCTTTCTCTTTCTTTATCCATCTGCTCCGCTCTGTTTCGGATGCTGCTAGGCGCACCGGTTGAAAGAGAACCGGATTTTTTCCGAGTGGCAACCATTTCTTGTTGATTCTCCTGCACCATTGGAAGCAAGGAAAGGGGGGGGGGGGTGTATGGAACGACTGGATTGGCGCCCCTGTTGCAACCCATATTGTTAGGGTGGGGTGGGGATGTGGCATGGGAAAAGAGCAGAGGGTTTGTTCTATTCTCCCTTCTTACCGCAGCCCAAAACCGACCGTAATGAGTCGTAATTTGAAGCACGGATAAATTGAAGACGTGCGCGCACGATTCGGGGGGCTGGCAGTATTGTGGTTATAGAGGGGCGAAAATAAAGAAAACACATTCCCTACCATTGTGTGCAGGGTGCCCGAATCGATGTGTCTCATTCTTTCGCACCACTCTCTTGCGCTGTTGGTGAGATGCGTTTTTGGTCTACGATTTTCACCCAATTTTCATTCCTTTTCTCACTTTTCGCTTATTCGATGGGGGTGGAAGAGCAAATCGAAGGCGCCGCTTGAGGGAGGGAAAAGTCTTCTGACTCTGTGGGTAATGTAATTATTTGAAGTTTATTAATATTGAAGCAATGAAGGACTAGCAAACCAACTGGCGACATGCGTGGCTCGAATCACCGGAGACTGTCGTGCTCTTGACGTTACACTCACTTCCTCTATTTACGAATGATTTTATGTATTTTTAGGAATGCTAATGTGACGGTTTTTAGGACATTTTTACTGGAATAACTCAGTTGCATAATTTATTTTTAATACAGTTTGATTACATTTTTAAAATACTACTTCATGCGCTAATGGCAACAGTCCTTTAAAATAATAGATTTTGTTTGTGAACTGAACACTAAAGTAACGTTGAATTTACCTCTATAATGATGAAAAGGTCATAGTCTCATCATTAACAGCGACCGGAATTGTGAATCTCGACTAAGACATATAACTGAGAAACAGAAATTGACAAGAAATTTAACGTTCACAAATCAAACAAGATATGGGGGCCGTGTCAACATGCTCAAAAAATAATAGTATCATTTTTTTTATGTTTCAAATCCTCCATCAAGACCGACTGAAAATCTTCTTCTCGTCTTCCCTTTATTGCAAACAATTTTTTACTTGAAACAAAAACGACCCTAGCAAAACCATTGCATCAATCACATTTACAAGCTATAATTAGTTCGTTTATGTAGCTTGTAAATCTCGGACAAACAGCCCAAAACTCAATACCCGGAAGAACTGGGGAGAAAGTATTATTACACTTTAATTGGTAGCTTATTGGCCATCAACGGAGCAGCCAAAAATGGCTTCATTTTGTTGCACTATCCCAGCTCGAGTCCAAAACCGATGTAAAACATCACTGTGTTGCAACCATTATTAATAGCATAACTGGTGAGTCCTCCTCAAGCTGCCACATTCTGGCCGTACTCTTTTTTGATTGCACCGGAATCGTCCAAGGAAGCGACTCCCCCTCCTAATCGTAGCTCTTTTCCAAATCCTGAAGCCAAAAGACCCCAGAGAGGCGACCAGGAGCGGAAAGCGCACCGAATGAGAGCAATTATCCACTTTCCAGTGGCACGTACTGGCATATGCTCGGGCCGCGACTATCACGAGCACGAGCTTTTTTAGCAAGAAATTTAATTGCACCCTCTAATTGCACCCGTTTGCCATCCAGCCGCAAGTTCCAGGTGGTTATTTACACGGAGAAAAACAGCGTATGAAATTGGCCCTGATGAAACGGCTCGCCCGAAACGGACGTTAGCGTTGGTTGCTTTGTGTCTGTTTGTATGTTGCTTGGTGTTTGCGTAGTAGTGGGTCTCGTCCAAAAATGTATAAATTTCGTACGTTTGCTTCCTTCGTTTGCCTATTTGCACAACTGCTCCGTATTCGTCTTCCTGCTCGTGTTGATCGTCGGAGCTAGCCAGCTAGCGTCGGTTACTACAGCAGCGCAGTAAGGGCAATGTACCGGGCCACGGATCATTGCAGACTTCTAGGCTTAATCGAACCGAAATGTCGGCTGACTAATCGCTGACCAAAAGCTAGTCGAAAAGAAAAGAAAACTTTGAAAGAGAAATCAACTTTGATTACGACTCCAAATAATAGTGATTGAGTAGTTCGAGTTTCATCAAACGATAGAATTGGCTCACTTCTGCTCCCCAGCATCCGTTCACTCCCTAGCATCTGCACTCACCAACACAGCCCCGGCGTAGGATTCAGGATGGAAACCTCACATTCAGACACACAAATGAAAACATTCGCATATACCCAAGTGAATGAGTAGCCTCAACAAAAGTGGCTTGAATGAAAATCTCCCCAAGCTGAAAGATGAATGAAACACCGTAAACAAAAAGAGGACGCTGAGCTTTGGTAAAAAAGAAAGAAACCCCCGCACGAAAGATGGACGAAAGAAGCAGAAGGAACGCGAGTAGCCACCATACAAAAAACGAAGAGAAAAGCTTTATAATTACAAAAATCTAATTTAAATTAATGCATTAATGTTCCGAACAAAAGCCACTCTCCAAGAGCAGACACATATACACATACATCCGATCGAGGGAAACGGAGGAACGAAAGAGAAAAGCAGAGGCACAGAAACGAAACCACGATCAGACCCGAACATATCAGCTACACCGTTTTGGGCCGCATAGAGCATCGCGTTGCTTGAATTTGACCATCGATCGGCTCGATCGGTTGGGCACGGGCCACCAATATCAGCACGGGCAAAAGCTTCTCCGATTCGAATGCAAACTTGATTGTGCTTTTTTGAAAAGTGCAATTAAAATAAATCATCGACATCCTTCGTTTTATTGATCAAATTACTCAACATAATTGCCCTCAACAATATTTCAATTACAGTGGCGGTGGTGCTGTGTTCTTGCCGTGCTTCCATGGATTCGCGTTCCATGGAGCTGTTTTGGTTTGCGTTTCATACGATTGCGATGGAACGATTCAAAGCGGACGAGATACACTGTGCAGAGAACGTTCATTCCGTTACAGAAATTATTTTCTTTCCTTGGCTAAGAACATTTGAATTTGTATTATAAGGTGAGTATCGGCCGTGGAAAAGTGATGGAAGGGTAGGAGTGGGGAATTAAGGTAATTATTTCTTCAACGGACGTTTGCATGCTGGTAAGAGTGCACCCGAGTAAGGCCGGTAGCGATGTACGATTCTCGCAGACAGTATGACTTTCTTCCGCCAATCTTGTGTAGTTTTAGCGTGGAGTTTTCGGAGATTAAGTCAATGGGGGAGGTAAAATCGGAGAATAAATAAACATTCAATTTACACACTGATACTATCGAACACGGTTAGAATGACTTCAATTGTAGCTTGTCGTTTTGTTCGAAAGTTCTTCTAAAAAAGTCAATTTAGAACAACATTTGAACATTATTTTTATTCTAATCAAAATACCCATGTTGTTGAGTTATATAATTGTGATATTAATGTCAAAGTTAGAAGCTCCAACCAAAAGTCAGTTATTGCTCAGTTATAGAATTTTAAACGTCTTATACTAGAAGAAAAATCTGTTATATCTTAATGATAGAAAACATTGAACATTCAATTCTCAGTTCCAATCACACTGCTTTGATTTAACGTATAGCTTGGTGCAACTGCACTGAAAGGCATGCACCAGAAAAATCTCCACTATTAATTATAATAGTACGAACCCGTGGCCCGTATTAGATGCTAAAAACTTCCAAATGTTCGGAAAACGTGGGTGAAAAGTGCTCCGCCACATTTTCCATACAATTATCAATCTTTACACTTGGTCGCTTCAACACTCCAATGGTCCGGTTATCGCTGTACCTTTCCGTTGTGCATTCGCAGCCCCCACATTTAACTTCTCCATCAGTTCGGCTACAGACTCTCCTGCTCTTTCACCGTGCACGTGCTCACCACTTTAAAACCCCCCAGCCCTCCCCCCCCCCCTTTACCATCGCTTTAAGGCGCACGAGCTCGCAGAATGCGCTTGCCAGATGAAATTATCCGCGATGATATTACATAAAACACACTTATCAACCAATTAGCCCGAACGCGCACGCCCGGGAAGCTCGTGCAGCGAAAAGAAAAGAGCCTCCGCCGTTAAGAGTGGGCTTTGTGGGCTGCTCGAAGTGCGGCCGGCAGCCACATCGCCCACCCGCTCAATCAAACCCAATGCCCCCTGCGTTCTCCTGCTCCTCGGTTTGCTTGATTGATGATGAAAACCATCAATGCATAATGGAGCCCACCCCTCGCGGAAGGTGGTGAAAGGTTGAAGGGAGCGTAATTTCCATAGGCTCGAGCCCATCAGCAATCCGCCAACCAGCCTCTATGGTAAACCATTGCGCACCGCAGCCCTGCTCGTACGAAGGTGACTTGGAGAATTCTTACTTCTTTCGTATGACTTTCCTTCTAGGTAGCCTTCGGGGTTTCTCCCTTGGGTCGGATTTTAAGCACGATTGCGATAATGGAACGGGAGCATAAAATTGCTCCCAACTGTTCCACCCCCTCCCACTCCCACATAACCGCCAACGTGCCGAAACGTTTGCTCGTTGCCGAACGCAATGAATCAGTTGACTGTTTGTGGCGTGAATAATAACTTAATGATGACGACAGACTGGTCAACTCGGAAAAGCTGGGAAGGTAACACCGAGCCGGTGGGGAGAAAGGTGGGGCGAAGAAACATAACCAACTGAACTTATTGGATGTTTTCGTAACAAAATCACTTAGCCCCGAAAGAACATGACCACCAACTCTTCGTACGGCGAATGGGGCGGTGGGACTTATTTCCCTAGCGCGGTACAGTTGCTGATGGTGTCCCTTTTTGTTGTCGTCCTAGTTTGATGCAGGGCAACAGAAGAGGTGGCAGAGCGTGGGGTACGTATGTTGGTAAGGAAATTGGACCTAATGAAGGTAATTATGGTCATCGAAAGGTGTCCCAGAGGAGAAATGTTATTAATGTGCTTGGCGAGCACAACATGACTTCCTTCAAACAGTGGTACACATATCATGCTACGCCGACTAAAGCGGATGCCGGAACATTAAGTAAAATGGGCATGAATTACATATGAGCATTGCAATACATTGTCCGAAACAATTCCTAAGTATTGAGCTTGGGACAATCATTTACCAAAGCTACGAGTGTCAAGGTGAAGAGTGATTGTCGAATGAATGCTCTGATAGCAATGTGCTAATTAAATTACATGACATTTTCCCTTCACTCCATTAAAATCCCTTCACTGGTATTTAGTTTTTATAAATTACATTTGTTAAACAAGCTAACTTCTAACATTAGGAACATTATAATTGATCTTTAAACAGTTGGCTATTGGACAATTAAATATATCAAAAAAATAACTAACCTAATAACCTAAATAAAATAATGACCTTTCTTACAAGGGGTCTCGTGGTACTCGCACCACTTAACCTCATATGGTGGGTTTTGGGTTCATAGGATGAATGAGGCTTTTGAGGATAAGTTCAAAATGAATAACAAGTGTAGTAGGAAGGTTTGTTGTATGTTTGAAGGATCTTAAAAACCACTGTATGGAGTTTCTTCACCACTGTAAGAATTTCTTATATTATTTTGATTGTACATCATATCAAGGCCAATCCGGTGGTACAAACGGCAACTTGACCATTTGAGACATCGTGTGATTACTGAACGATTTTTTTTAGCATATTAGCTTCTCCTAACCATCTTGCAGACTAAATTGGTGATGAGTTGCATTTAGGTATAATTGTAAAAACGTTCTTTTAAAAAAAATACTTGTTATCCTAATTAACCCGCATTGCTCTAAACAATTGATGTATTAGCTCAATCCAATGGTTAGATATAAGTTTGAAATGTTAAGCAACCGTTGCCAGTCAAGACCTGACTGTACCACTAAAGGGCTTGGCTATTGATGACCGATAACAGGATAATCAGTCCTACATATATCAGTCAATAAGGGGCATATTGTTGAGTCGTGCGATTTAACGGCTGTATCATGAGACCGGTCCAATGAAGGCAAACAACTTTAACAACAACGAGAACATCCGTAAAGATTTACACCTAGTAAAAAGTAACAGAACAGACTTTACAGGTGTAAACGATCATCAAAGACATTTAACTTAACTGCCAAAATGTGTTCCGTATCATAACAACCATTCAAATCCATTATCTCCCAGAAAGTCAAATTAAAACTGCAAACTCCATTACCGTAAAACTACAGCAAGAGGCTCATCATGTCCAGATGTTTTCGTTATCACTCGATAGTTGGTCGATCATATGAAAATAATTTCCAATTCCAATGCTACGGATCATAACATCAGACCCAGCTCAAGTTGCTACTGTTTGTATCGATCTATTTAATTGCAAGATTGCAGCTGTGCCACTGTTCCGCGTGTGAAGTCAATTGCAATTTGTTGCTCAATTTTTGACTGTAGTTGTACCGTATCACTTGAACGGCCTGTGTGCCACCCATATGCCACGCGCTGAAGCTTATTATTTCTTAACAACAATTCGGAATTTCTTCGGCTAATCGTTTTGGCAATGCAAACATATTCCGACCGCCGTGCCGTTTTTGGATCAACATCAACCGCAATCATCTGCCAGACAGACTGGCGATCCAACCGCGATCCAACCGTTTGCCCGATCGGTGTGGAAAACTGAAGCCCAGAAGTGAAAAACTACACCAATCATCGGTAGGAAACGCTCGGTAGCCGGGAGGGTTGGGAGGTGAGTTGCCTTACCCGGGGCCTTGCCTCGTTGCGATCGATCGCTTGATCTAATTGGAGTTGAATGGAATGGAAGCAAACGCACCAAATTGACGCTGTAAGGTGAGTAATTTCTTGAACAGTCATACAGCACACACACGCAAGAATCGGTCGTGGCTTTTAAGTGATCGAGAGTGAAATGGGAAATTGGATGGCGCGGCAGCCGGGGGTAGGACGACTCGATGAACAGACGCGGCAGACGACTGTTGTCGAACCGTCGCGGAGAGCGCGGGGCCCCGGGCTGTGCGATGCAACCGAAAATTTTGCGCTAAAATCTTTACCGAAAAAGGAACGCACCAAACGGAAAGGAGAAACATTTCTGATCGCGGTAATGATGATGATATGAGTAGCATTATTAATTCGTAATTTTTATGGCCAGCGTAATTATGGCCGCTGCTCAGAGCAAACATTTTCTATTCCCTTCATCATCATCGCCGGCATCATCGCCGGCATCATCACCACCATCATCATCATCCGCTTCATGTTACAGGCACGCTCGCGACCAAGAGAAGCAGGCAAGGGAGAAGTGCCTTGCGGTCGGTCGGGTTGTTGGAATTGAAGCGAATTGCAATTATGCTGCAACAATAAAGCCGTGTGCGCGGTACTGATCACGCCGGGCACAAATGGAAATTTAAGTAGAAACGGAAGGCACGAGCTACGGGACGCAAATGGTAAGAATTTTATCGGTGAAAAGGCATGTTATTATTGGGCGAAATCGGGATGCTTGTTCCGGGAGCGTGCGCAAGCGGTTAAGAGCATCTAATGTGTGCGGGATTTTGATATGAAAATGCGCACAATTACACCGAACCCGCACGGCTGAGGCAAATAAAGTTTCATGTTTTGAGCAATGAAGCTTGCAGCGGCTTCTGTTAGTTTGAAACGCGCGCGCAAAAGCAATGAACAAAATGGAAACAACTTCAATCATCGCGGTTTTGTGCGTTGCTCTCTGATACAGTAGCAGATAACTGAGAGGGCAGGTTGATGTGCAGTCGATGTGCACTATTAATCAAACATGATGATTTCCGGCGTATACTATTCTTGCAATATAGTTATATCGTCGTTGAGTGGCAGTAGTAGTTTATTTGGATTCGTAGCGGTTGATATAATTTTGTTTTTACAAATTTTCCTCGTGATAGTTGGTTCAACCTTTAAGCCAGGGGTCTCCAAACTATGGCCCGCGAGTCGCATGCAGCCCTCGAGAGCCTATTATACGGCCCGTGGCAACATTGTAAAGGTCAAAATAAATAGTTAATTTTTGTAACTATTTTTGAAGAAAATGAAATTGTTACTTTTCTGAGACGTAGGCAAAACTTAAATAATAGAAAGCAATAGAAGTTTTGTACATTATGTTAGTGTTTTCTTATAAAAACCGGATTTTAAACGTGCGCAATTACTACAGACAACGGAAAATGGCCATTAACTCAATTATATGTGAAGTGATGCGGCCCGCGAACTGAAAAGATTGGAGATCCCTGCTTTAAATATTCCTTATTTAAGTTTTGTGTTTAGCAATTGCTGGATTTTTTAGATCATGATTTGATGTTGTGTGGTTCGACGTTGAGTAAATATGTTGATTTGTATGTAAAAGTACATTCTGGAATTCACACTCCCTCGGACCAAGTCGAAATTATAATAGAATAAGCATTAAAAGTATTTAAAAGCTCCTCTAACTGAGCTTCATTTTCAACCAGTAAGTTTCCATTCAAAAACTGCACAATGTGTGTTCAAAGACAAGTAATTACACTTCTTTGGAGTATTGAAATGTATTTTTTTTAATAATTGCTGATGGTGTTGAGACGGTAAAAGAAATCCTATATAATATTGCGTTAATAGTCCGAAAATTATCAGTGATAATGTATGAATGTGAATAGCTTTAAAATTAATTTTGATTATAAAAATGATGCTAATTAATAAAAATGTTTCTTATTGAATGTTATTTTTTTCTTCCACAATCAAAGATTTTTTCTTCTACAATACAATTATTCAATTTTGGTAAAATAGTTTGTTTTCAATTTTTGACCCTACCATAACGGAGCGTCTGTTAGACAAACTGCATTTGAGAAATTAACTGTCTGAATATTAATCGTTTTGTATTGAATAATAAACACATTCTTGTGAATCAAATGATTGATATCTGTTAATGGACTAATTAAACCAAACGGTTCTTGATAAATCGGTACACCCCCCAAAGTTAACCAATGAATTCAGATTTATGTGACTTAAACGATTGGTGCTTTCTGAACTTTAGGTTACTCAACGTTCTCTAATTAGTAAATTGAATTGATTTTCTACACGTAATGATTGGCCTATTTCCTTAAATTCACTAAATGAAAATCAATAAATACCTCTCTGTACTTATAAAGAACTTTTCAATTTCATTAAACTAAATTTACCTTTCAAACACTACCTGAGTGCAACGAAACACAGTATAGGTAAGTAAAACCCTACAAACAAACCAGATTTATCTTTTCAATCAATTCCATGAACCAACTGTAGCAGATCCAATTCAAAGTGCCGTCGGTAAAACTCGCATTCCAGCCATTGCACTACTTCGGCGAACATCATTGCCTTCGTTCGCTCTGTCATTCAGACCAGCAAACATGACCTCATGAGCGACCGAGTAGGAAGGTACATTTTCCAAATCAACATCTCAATTAAATCTCTAAACCCTGCCTCTTGATCTTCCGCCCAAACGTTCATGCACTCACCGTATGCTCTTCTACACACTCCAAATATACCTAGAAAACGTCAATTTTCAACATCTGCCTCCCATGATGCCGCTACTGTTGCTTCTGGCCGTTCCTGCTTGCCGTTTGCTGTCGCAACGGTTTTATTTTATCCTGTACTGAAAGTCCTTCCCAAAGCATTTTGTGCTTGTGCGACGCACTTCATCCAGCTCTTCTCCACCACGGCGAGACTTCCACACAAACCACGGGGGAAAAATTGATTTCTGTTGAAAATTTATCTTATAAATTTAGACGCTCCAGCTTCCTTTATAAATTAAAATCGTTTAAAACCATATCGTGCTACCGTCGTGCTACCAAAAGAACCCGCCACGACTGCTCCATCTCCGTCCGCACTCGGGATGTTCATTTCATCCCACTCGCTATATGCTCTGCCAGCCTGCCTGTCTGAGGATGTAATAGCATATACACACGCACAGAAACATGTGCGGACTAGGCAACATTATAACATAATTCTACACAACCAAGGCAACCTGTATGTGTACGTGTGGATGCGTGTATGCCTGCCGCCAGTGCGAACGAAAGGGACAAACGGCAGCTCCATTCCGAAGGATCCGAGCTGAACATTTAATTTGAAAATAAAGAGAACCTCTCTTGCCACCTTCCTGCGTCTTCCTCCTGTGTCATCCCATATCGTACCTTCGTTTCCCGACTCTTCAACCTCGCAGGAACACACAGGATCTACGATCGTTAGTTCAGAAATTAACCAAGCTCCCCAAGTGTTTGATGGCGGACAGCAGGAAGCAGAGGGCATCAGGCAGAACATGTTGGAAGATAAATTGATCTCTCCGAGCGACAGCTTTCGAAAGGGGGCGCAGGCAGGAAAGCGAAACTCAACACAGCGACTCTCTGTGTTTCTGTGTCTCCACCGTCACTCCACGCCTTCCCACAGCCCCTTTGTTTGTCATTTTTTATCTCGTTTGCGCTGAAGACTATGGTGGTAATGGTGGTTGAGAAGCAGGAGAACGCGGCGGAATCACAAGACGACACGCGCGTGTTGGGACGGTGTCGGGCCGAGGAAATGATACAGCAGATTTAAACAGCCACTTTAGTTACCGTCGATCAGCATCCAATTGTTGATGGGGTTGGGCCCAATGCCGAAGTCTTCGTAGTGCTCGAATGCCAAGCCCGATGTTAGCGCGAGCAGCTTCTTGCCAATGAAATTGGTGGTAAGGTGGAAAAAGAGAAGAGGAAGGGAACGATGATGAGAATAGCGAAAAGAATCACGCGAACACGTGTACGCTTTTACAGAGCGGTCTCGACATTACAACGTAATCGCTCTATACGAGAGAGAGAGAGAGGATGTGCATTAACATGGCATACTTTTCCACCAAACCGCGAGCGGCATGTTGGAGAAAACGAGATGTGCATGCCAATTTACGCTGAGCATGAAAAGGATGTGATGATGTTGTTTGGCCACGCGCGAGCGTATGATATGGAAGCGAAAGATTTTCCCTTCCGTGTGCTGTTTTCCTCCGCTGCGTTGTTTGCTTTGGTGATACGATTTTGCAGCATTAATTAAATTTGCGAAAATTAATTATATGTTTACAGTCGTGCAAGAGAGCGACAAGAAGCGACAAGAAACACGGAGTGTATCTGGCGCTATGTGGTTTAATTATCTCCATTGTGCGTAAGACATTTCAACGTTTTTGCTCGGAAACATTCAAACCTGCAAACAAGACAAAATTCATAACAAAATTCAATTTTTTGTTTTAGAAAAAATTAAGATCCTTTTTGCGTTCAATGTCGCAGCTTCCGATACGGACCAAAACAGCTGCACCGGGTGGATGTTGTGCTGAGGCAGCTGAAGAGCTAAAGGTGAGCTGAAGCAACATCCCTATCTCTCACATCTCTACTCCTCTCGCTCTTATGGGTGGAGCTATCGAGGAAGATAATAGGCGTCATTTTTATCTCGATCAACCAATCGCAAGATTTATCTCACATTGCATTTCGTGAGCATTGCACAGTGGAGGGAAACTGGATTCTGGGCCAGTTTGTGAGAGAGGACAATCGTTGTGGTGATTTTCAACAGTTTGAGGAGCCGTAGCATGGCAGTTGCGGCCGGTAAACAGCCTTTAGTGACAGTGTGGGCTTCCATATTTAAGGGCCAAACACTTCAAACCGAAAATAGCTGCGGCGGGTTAGCAGGTTAATATAAGAGCACCAACTCTCACCGAGTAAATCGGTACCGATGGGGGAAGCAGGGCTAATTAATCAATAAGGATGGAAAAACATTTCATTTCCCGGACAAGGAGTCAGGTTCCCGGATTTTCTATTTCCTGGAAAATATTTCATGATTGATTTGTTTGTATAGAAAGCCGTCGGCAAGAATTCTGTCTATTATTGTAACTCATTATGAGACATCAAAAATCGTGTCGTATCGTTCGTGCATTTCGAATTCTAGGAAACTTTACGTGGTTCTTACTGAATAATTAGCTGCCGTAATGCCGTAATGACACCAAGCGTCCAGCTTTAATTAAACTACTCATCATAGTTAACAACATCCTAATTTCATTATATTCCATGTCTGGATTTGAACATAAAAATAACATAATTAAAGGATTTGGAAGAACTATACCGTACTCGATTGTCATTTCAAAGAAGAAGTCACACAGTTAATTAACACGAACTTTTTAGTGGTCACCTTTGCACCGCAAACAAATGGCATTTGATAATCATACAATAAATCATCAAATCATCGCGATTTTCAAAACAATTTTACCTCTGAAGTGCCGCAAACATGGGCCTATGTAAAGGCTATTTTAAATTGCATGAGTACGCATATAGCTCCTATGAAGAAAATAGACATATTTCAACAAGAGTTACTAACATGTTCAGCATAAATACGTAACATTACAATAAACAACATTAAGAAATTAACTCTAGCTTACTCACATCAAACCATTGCAATATGTTAAGACTTTGTAAACCTTATGTATGTTTTTCAATATTATTCAATATCTCGATATTAACATTGATACCCGTGATACTTATAATAGAAACATTCCTGCCGTGTGACTCCACCCTTTTCTTCAAGTCGATCGTCAGATAGATATTGAAATTGACAGGCAAAATTAAAATTAATTAATTCAAAATGCCAATCTTTTAAGCTTAACCTTGAGCACACTAACACGATACGAATCCAATTCGTAAAAAAAAAACGAGTCTTGGAGCAGCAACACCGGCAACATTTTATGTTTTCCTAGATTCGTGGTTCCTATCCGGCCTTCCGACCTCTGCACAACTTGTTTCGATTGCTGCTGCTCATGCTGGTCCTGCCTTTAAGCTTGCAGCTAAAATATGGCATGAAACATCTAAACTGCCCTGCTGTGGACCAGGCAATGCCAATGATGGTGGGAGAGAAAAAGGTTTCCACTCTCCAGGTGCCACAGTCTGGGCGATTGGTGAGCCGCTGGAATCTCGTCACGGCTTGAATAATTAATTAACGTTGCTTTAAAGCACCTGTCCGGTGGGTTAAGTCTGTCTTGATCGATAAGGAAAAGTCGCACCACGCCACACTCCTCCTTAAGCCTTGCGAGTAGAGCGAGAAAAATCCCCTTGACTAAGCCATGCAGACGCCCGAAGACATTGAAAAGCGAAGGCAATCTTAATGAAATCAAAAATACCAATCATCTCATGCGCTCCCTCTCGCCAGCGCGTCAAAGCGACGCAAAAGGCGCCAAATCAAGGCTGCGGCAAGGCTGATGTTTAGGCACCGGAGGAAGGAACCGGTCAAAGAGGGCGACACAACTGCATTCCGCCAGTATCTCCGCCGGCAGCGGTGCCGAGATAGCAATCGACTTAATGTTGATTCTAGCGAACGCGTAAAATAGGAGATGATTAGTAATAATTGGTGTTAGCTCATAGTCACGTGATTAATTCAAGTCAGAACTTATTTGCATACGCAAGAAAGGCATGCACTGTGCATGGGGAAGAGTGGAGCGGTGAGATGACGCGAAACCTAACCACAACTGCAGTACATTACAACGCATTAGCCTTCTGACATTGCACATAATGGAATTAGGATGTTGTTAGGCTAGATGAGTAGTTTAATTAATGCAGGGCGCTTGATGTCGTTTCATTACGGCAGCTAATTATTCTGTAAGAATCTGTCATCGACTTCATCAGGATTACATTTAACTTACAGCAGAAAGGCTCTTCAAATAAGACACTTTATAACGAATGCTTTAAAATTGCTAGCCAGCCATTCACAAACTATTCACTTATTTCAGCAATATGTAGC
Source organism: Anopheles merus (assembly GCF_017562075.2). Classification (NCBI taxonomy): domain Eukaryota; kingdom Metazoa; phylum Arthropoda; class Insecta; order Diptera; family Culicidae; genus Anopheles; species Anopheles merus. The sequence goes on from NC_054083.1 coordinate 14,880,475, forward strand.
AAACAACATGGAATTGTTTATGGAAGAGCACAGCGCATAATAAAATCACATTTTAACCCTAATAAAACACAAAAGCAGCATTATTTTCCTGCGCCGTAATCGAGTGAGAATGTTAAGCAAATCAAGTTATTTTCACTTTACCGACCGTGCCAACCATTTCGGGGTCGTACGCGGGAGTGCAAAACTAACCTGCTACGATGCCCGTCGCTTAAGACAAGCTAACAGGAAAATCTGCTATCTTCCAGCCCGGCATCTTCTTGCATCGGTCTTCTTCCAGGCAGGGAAAAAGATTTCCCCAAAGGATTTTCCAACCGTTTCCACTCATAAGGAGTCTGCTCAATTCTTGATTCGGTGCCTATTTCCTTCTTTTGCGTCCGTTGTTCCTTTGCTTTCGGGAAGCGATGGCAATTCAGTGTGTATAATACGGCCAAGTGGCGGCATCGTTCCACCATCATCTGGAAAGTAGAAGCAGCTAAGGATTTAAAGTGAAAAATAGCAAAGCACACACACACACACTCACAGATCCACACACGAAAACAAAATTTACCTCTAGCTGCTTCGGCATCGCGACGACACTAGCGGAGTAAGTGGACGGGGTAAAGCAGAAAAAGATATTAAGTTGCTCTATTATTTTCTGCAATGCTAATAATGACTTTTAAATTCAATTTATTTACCCGGGGAAATTGTTTTGCAAAATGTTCTCTAATTTCGTTACGTGATTGTGCGCGAGCGAGCGCGCGCGTTCGCCCTATTTACACCATTGTTTACCCCGAGGTGAAGGTGCATCCCACTGGGTGGATCGACCACCCCCGTGAAGATTGCTGGAAGGTGGCTCGTTGCGCGTTCCGATGAAAGCTTCGCACCGTGCGAAGGATTAGACGGCACAGAGGTGGAGCGGGTGACCCGGTGATTTATGAAGAGTCTTGTTAGCATTTTGCATCACTGTCTTATGCCTCGTCTGACGATGGAGGGTGATTATTATCTATTCTTGGACGAATTAAGCGCACTTTTAATGCGTCGACATGCTAGCAGGGAAGGATATTAAAGGCGTTATGTATTTTGTTAAACAGGTGGTGAATAATTGCTTACATCGTTATTTAAGTCAGAAACGACAAATTTTGGTTGATTGGCGGATCATTCACACCTTCACATGAAGCACAAATTGAATAAAATAATTGGCATTTTTCATTTGATTAACTATGCTTATGCAACCAACTACACAAATATTGCAGTATTATTAATTGTTGACTTTACATGCGAAAGAATTATGTGTATTTACCTAAAAAATCTTAATTACATAATTCTGAAGAATTAGCATTGAAACTCAAGTCAAGTCACTTGATTCAATATAGTAGTTTTAACCACAACATTATTGATGTAATACGGTTCGTGCCGAATATATGCATTTTTTCCCTTTTACAGTGATTTTATTATTCAAGCAATAAAGCAAACATTTGATTTGTAAAATTAATACCACATGCTCCAAAAACTGTCAAATTTAGAAGACCGCGTGGACTGCGTCACATGATACTGCTTTGACAAACCTGCACTTCCCTCCTCGTCGAAGTTTGTACTGCTGTAATGATCCCTTGCTCCAATGGCTAAGACAGTTCAATGGCAATTCTGGCAATTTCGACTGTACATGTTCTTTATTCTCCTTCCGTTCTCGCCTCGAAAGTTCTCCTCTCCTTCTTAACCACTTTCCAGTTTGCGCCATTTATTTTATACAATATGCTATACTAGTTAGAGCTAGTTGGTTTGAGTTGCAGTAAACGTAAGTAATAATCGGGTTTAATTTTGTATAATCTTGAGGGCGTAAAAATTAAATTAACAAAAATTGATAATTGACTAAATCAATCCAATATGGTCCTTAATGACGCATTTTGTGTAACTGCCAATATATTAGATTCCTAGACCGTTTTTTTTTTCTTTTCGGTTTTATACAAGTATTTATTAATTGACTGTAAAGACATTCGATTCCCGCTTCAATCGCTATCTAAAATGTGATTTATGAAAATACTTTCTTAAATGAAAATATCGATCGTGGTACTCTAGCTTGCATGATGGCATTTCGGCGCCATCATGCGCCATGCTATTATCATCTCATTTCTAGCTCGCATAAATAAATGTCGGGAAATGAAAAGCAAACTTTCGCCCAACGGAAACCCCCAGCGAGAACCAGTTCGACCAGGTCAGCCCAAAAGCGACTGCCCTGCTGGTGCCCTGGCCCTTTGCGGATGGGCGACGCTTAAACGTGCCCTAATGTCAATTTCGAAGCATAGGATTTGTGCTCTCGAAGCGCGGCTCGTTTCGTACGAAGCACCAGCAGTACCTGAGATTAATTACAAACAAACTCATTATTGTAATGAAAATATATTTAATTATTTTATCTCACATGTGGGGAGTCCTTGTTTAGTATCGGGTAAGCTGATGTGAGCCCCGTGAGGTAGTCGATGCTTGACAAAACTTCGGTCGCAATCACCGTCCGAAGAACGACCGCAGGTAAGGTTCCAGGTGTATGTTCACGATCAAGTGAAGTTCAGCGCGCAGTCCCTCAGCGTTATGACACACGTCACGCTTGTCCGGGCCGGGTTTCCTCCGCTAAACGGTGACATTGATGATGCGGTTGGTCCTGATGAAGCATCGAAAGGTTGGTTAACACATACACACACACACACACACACACACACACACACACACACACACACACACACACACACACACACACACACACACACACACACACACACACACTCACACACACACATGCAGCCAACCAGAACATGACAGTAAACATCCAACCAGTGGAACCCTGTCGCATGGTGCCCCAGCGCTGTGGAGCGCTGTGGATTCTGTTGGTTTAGTTTTATTAAAATCACATGCAGTTCTGCGCCAGCACGCTCCATACGTGTGTGGCTCGGTTGTCTTTGGAAGGGCTCTTCTAGGCTAAAATCGTTCAATCATCGGTGTGTTGGAGGGTGTACGGGGGACGACAGGGAAACATGCAACGGTTAAATAGATTCGAAATTAGTTTGATATCTCGCAACTACGGTGGTTTGCACGCTTCGTGTCGTGCTGGCCTTTGTTTGGCTAGTGAGGACGACATCGAAGATGATCATCAATTTATTTTGAAACTGTACTCTGGCGCAGACATTTCGAGCAACGGCATACGAAGCTATCAAGAATATTAGACGTGCTTTCTTACGAACATGAGGCGGTAACTTACGCAGACGTTGTAACGATTGTTGCTTAGAACATAGACAGCGACAGAGAATTGAGTAAGTAAAACCAAAAAAAAATAACATAAGTTATTTTTGAATAATATGAAGCCTAAAACCGGAAGTAAGGTTTCTCAAAAGCCAACGTGATTATTCATGTCAGGAAACAAAATTTCGAAGAAATTTATAATGGAAAATCAAATCAAATTCCTATTAAAAATGTATGCGTGCAAATATCATAGCTTTGTTATGTCATTGTTTATTTCACAATAAACATAGCTGTGTGATAAAAACATAGCTTCATTTGATACAATCATAATAAAGTAGTGTGAACAAATGATTGTTTTTTAACAGAAGTAAAAAGCATAGCATACAATAGTACTCTCTTCGATATGCAAACATCATCTATTTGAGTATCTTTTTTCCAGTACATTTTATCCATGCTGTTCCATCCATCCATGACATACAGTTCAATGCAAAAGACACATTGCATGCTGAAGAGGATATTTGAGAGAGAAAAACAGTGATCAGATTGAAACGCGCAACACAAAAAACACTAAAATTCATGGAAAATTTCAAATGTTTTCATTGAACAAACATGAAGTTCATTAGTTAATTATTTTATTTCCATATTTAAATTCCATTTTCATGTACAACAGCTTGAAGTCTTACAAGTTAGCGGGTAGGAAACTATGCTCTCTCCTCATTGAATTCTACACTTAATGGCAATTTTGGCTGGTAGAACTAAATTGATGTCTAAGAAGTGCAAAATTTAGGAGCTAGTTTTGATTTGATAATTTTGATTTGATTAAGAGGAATAATTACTTTTGGTATTCAAACTCCTTGGTTGAATGCAAGACTTAAATTAATGTCACTGCTTATGATACTTTTTTGCGTCGGTCTTACTGCTTTTTTTGACCGGTCTGGTAGTACAGTCGTCAACTCGTGCGACGTAACAACATGCCCGTCATGAGTTCAAGTCCCGAATATACCGTGTTCCCATACGTAAGACTGATTATCCTGCTATGGTATCAATAAGTCACTGAAAGCCAAGCTCACAATTTCACAAATGGTTCAACTTTGTTGTAGATTTTAATTATATATATCACAGTTTGTGACCGTGAAAGACAGCGAAATAATTACAAACCGTATTACAGATATACAACAACAGTAGATCTACATATATTAAAATTTCAATTTATAACTATGAGAATAAGCACAGGAGCAAAATAAATTATCATACATTACAACTGTGTATTTCTCGAATTAACTAAGACAGTTTAACATAATGTCTTCAGTCCCAGTAGCAAACATTTTATAGTACCTCTTCACCACTTCATCCAAATCCAATCTCTTCACCGCAACACACTCCAAGACCGAAACTAAACAACTCCCAAATATACGATACGAATGCCTAATACCACTGTCAAATATTGCGGACAGTCCCGTTTAGTCGTGATGAGATCATAATTCGACCAATTAGAGCCGGCACCCTGTGGTGCGATTTGACAATTCATTCGGTTTCCGACTCAATGTTCGGTCTCGGTGTGCTTTGCTAATTTAAAAACCGTTGAAAGCACTCGTTTCACAGTTTGCAGGGGCTGTCGTTAGGCACGGTAACCCCTACAGTGGTGCAGGGGAAGCATTCTACATATACTCTTTTTTGGAAACCACACACGACACGAGCATACAAAAGGCATGAGTTGTTGTGTAGCTTTTATCATTCCATCCATTACACGCGTATCCATTTCCAGCAATTGGGTAGAAGTTGGGCTCTGGACGGGTCTTGTGATTTAATCCTTTTTTTTTTATTCTTTTTCTTCTTCATTAGGATCCGCTCGCGAAGAAAAAAGTTTTCACAGGTTTTTAAACGTATAATTACATTTTGTAACGGCCTGCGGTTCGACGATGGGTATTGCTCTTGCCTTTCTCGATACATCCCCGCCCAACCAAACATTGGGTATTCAAATCAAAGAGCCGAAAAATTCAATTTCTACCGGTTTGCAGGCGGACGAAATATCTTTGCCGATTATATGAACCCGCTCGGATACATACTCACACGCCCCGCCTGTCACAAACACCCTCTGGGATGAAGGATTCAGCGGCGGGCCATTCCCTCCCGTCCAAGCAGCTTCATCCACGCTCGAACGCAGGAAGTGGGTTTGCATGGTCGCGCTTTGTGACAACTTCGTTACAAAACTCAAAACATGTTTGGTCTATGATTTTCACCGCATGACGTCCCCTTCCTCGGCACGGACGGGTGTCCATCGTGTAGCGCGTCCCCTCACCCGACACAAACACTCCCGGGCTTCCCCGATTTGAAGGGTTCTTTTTAACCTCGCAAAACCAGCAAAACTCGACCCCATTGATCTCTCCTGTGTGCGAGCGCAGTCGATAATTGTTGGTTCAAACAATATTTGTTCTGCTGTGTCGTGCATCCCTTTTTCCCGGATCGCCTTCGCCTTCCCTGGCCGCCCTGTTCTTCAACAATCGAATCACCTCATCAGCCTCATCAGCAGCATTCACCGGCAGCGTGCTTGTCACCAGCGATTTGGAAATTGGGAAATTAGCCTTTGGTACCGCTGTTACTGCAGCTGTATGGAAAGCAGAAGAGACGCCATAAGTGATATCGTTTCGATGAGGCTATAAAAAGCAAGAAAAGGCTGCATTTGTACTGGGCCGTTGGCCAAAGTGTTTGATTGTGTGAAGAAAAAATGGCCCACAGCTTATGCAAACTGTTCAAAACTCGGTTGTTGTTTTTTTTCGAATCCCATGAGCAATTAATTTTTATCTTGCTTGATTGAAAAGCCGTTTGATTACATTGTGTTTGGTGTGCGATGCCGGAGCCAGGGGATCTTTCATTACTTTTTTTAAACGATTCGGTTGATATTATGTTGCATGTGTTGAGTGTGCATGTGGCAATATTATCGTGAAAAATGCTAACACCCTTATAATATATAATTTAGTAGATTTATTAAAATTACAAAATCAATCGTGTACGCATGCACAAACACAATATGGTAAGCATTTTTCTTTACACAATCTTTGAGGATGAATGCCTAATACCGGAATAAATTTGTATAATAATTATGATTAAATCAATATCAAATCAATATAATATTAAAGGTGATAGTAATGTTGAAACAAGAAGACAATAATTTCTGTTTAAATGGTTTTTTTATTATTCGAACTGGGTATAGGAAGCAATATGACTAAACTATAAGATTCAGCATAGTCTACAGAATACTCACACGTCATTGAGATACTATAATTAACCCTTATTGAGTTATCTTTACAAGGCGTTAGTTAGCTCTAATTATTCGTGATTGTTCATGTCTCGTAATTTTAACGGGTCCTATGCGTACTTTTCTTTGAATAGAGCCACTAACTCGTTTGTAAATTACATTTTCATTCTTTTTATCGTTTTAACGCCAGCTGTTAATAGGTAGATTATGTATTGAAGGCGAATTATTGGGCAACAATACTAAGGGCTACACGATTAATTTCACGACTTGACTCGAAATCTCGCAGAGCCTATCAGCATATATTCAAACCCGTAAGTACAATGGGTGGGACGGAAAAAAATCAATCTCGTGGGTGCAATGAGTTCAATTCGACGCGAATGAAGAGTAGATGCAAGAAATAATACCAAACTCTGACCCATTGGTGCTGCGAGTATGGTGAAAAGTTAGGCCAAAACACGCAAAACTAAATGGAATGATGTGTACTTGACTAAAATAATATGAAAATGGGAGATTGATCAGCCTCAAACATATGAATTATGTTGACTGTTTCAATACTTTAACGGGGATATGATGTGCCACTTTTTGTTCCCTTCACTGGTATTTTATTTCCTTCAATCTCATCAGGTGACTATCTATACATCTTAAGTGATGTTTGCTTGATAAGCTTTGTATGATCAATTATTTGATTATTATGCAGAAAAGTGTTGATCGTGTGATTAATAATATTTCAGTTTTAGAATTTTACTTCCAGTCAACATAGACATTTTCAAAGCTACTTTTTTACTAATTAATGGCTAGTGTAGAATATTCTATCAGTCTATGTTCAATTAAAAAAAATGCATTGGCTCCTACAACACCGAATGTTGCAGTTATCTTTTCCAGACCCCAAAGCCAATACTGCAGAAAATCAATGCTTTACATGGTAAAAAAAGTTTGGTAATCTTTTACGAGACTAATTTCATCTCGTAGTTTGCAAAATCATGCACAAAGCTATAAGACGTACGATCGGTAGTTTTAATTTTGAAAGTATTTTGTTTTTTTTTCTATACATATTTTCCCACGTTATTTGTGCGCTTCGTGCAACAGTTTTCGACTATCATCCAACATATGGTTGTATCGTTTGGCATAAATATCGAAAGCAATACGTGTCATAATAATATTTAATTGATCTCGTTGCTTTCTTTGTTTTTGTAAATTACAAAAAAGTGCACTAATTTGCAACGATCAATGTTGTGCATCTACCAAGCAATCATCACCCAGTGATAAGTGTTTCATTAGGGCAATAATTTACCCATTTTGCACGAACGCACCACCATCCATCAATTGTCCGGTACATCACGCTCAAATTATTTGCAATTGTGTACTTTTTCTACCGCATTACTTGCCGTATATATCCTGGTATAAGAAAATTAGGCGTAACGATCGCAATATTGCACGCCAGATCGGTCACTTAATTGTTACCATTGCTTCGTAATTGTCCTACTGGTGAGTGCTTTTTTTTGCAAATACATGAATATGCTTTCGTAAGTGAGCTTGCATTTCTGGGGCTTTCATCTCACTCGAATCGGGAAACGTACCCGATCGGCAGTGATTTTGTTCATTACGCTTTTGTGCACATTATTCCCTTTTGGCCGTTTAACATGCTTTAATTACTTTTGCTTTCCTTTAATCTGCTGCATCCTAGCGCATGCGAGGGAACATTCCCGCTTTGTGGTTTGTGAGACGAAAAAGGTGGAAAAGTGTAAAATGGCTCTTCCAAATAAACCAGTCCAGTCCTTTCCACTTGTCAATTACTCCCCCTGCTCCAACTGTGTTTTCTGCTGGTGCAGTAGAGAAAATGACGCTCGATACGAATCATCCTCTGCACGCCCGTAAGCTCGCTCAGAAAAGTGTGTCCCTCACGTAATGCAAATCGAACCGTACCGTACCCAAGCGACGAGGGTGTTCTAATTGAATTGTAAAGCAATTAAGAAAATATTCAAATTACGCATTTCGAGCTGCATCTCCCGGATAGATGCGGCCGGGTTGTGTCCCCGTTCGATGCATCTCGTCGGGTGCACCGAGCGAACAGAGAAAAAAAACGCCGCTTCCACCAAAACGAGGGAAATTGATTTCCCTAAAACGATGGTACACCGCATTTTGCGTAGAGCCTACCGCTTACCTTCCTCCAGGACCTGTTTGTGGTTAGTGGCATGGTTGGAAACGATTTCGATGCCCCGACTCGGTGCTAGTTCGTCTGCCCAAGCTGATGGGGGCCTCGGAGCACAAATCAAATCAATCACAATTTGCCCAAAATTATACACTTCATCTAATCCATCTCAAGGGAGAAACAACATTCAATTTCAGAACTGCTTCAGTAAATTTTTTTTGTGTGCCTGCCATTCTCTCTCTCCCTCACTCTTCCTCTCATTTTTGCTCGATGTTCTCATTCGGTCCTAACGCTGATGGAACGAACCGATGAATAGATGGATCGATGAATGGACGGATGGACTTCCTCGATCTCTGCACCCTTGGTGCGGCAATGGAACCTTCATCTTTTTTTTCCTATTCCGGCCCTACCACTTTACTAAACACAGGTCTCGCTCCAATTGGCCTCCGGTATGCTCCTGTGAGGCCTTCCAATCGTTGGGTAACCGGAAGCGATAATGTATCGATCGATTGAATTAGAGTGATGGTAAAGTGGATAAGTTTTGATCAGAGCCACCAAAGTGAACCGTTTTTCGTGCGAATAGAGAGAATGGAAGGAATCGTTGGCAGGGATTAAGTTTTGCTATGTGGAAAGAGAATTGGATTGAAAATATATTATAATGCAAATGTCAAAACTGATTGGGTGGCCAATTTCATTTATGTTTAATCTACTTGTATACAGAGAACTAACAATTGATGCAAAAAAATGTTACATTCTGTTCTTATGAGTTTTATGCTATTTTTGGCCTGAAACGGTCATGATAAAGTGCCAACTAACTCTAATTTAACTGTAAATATCATGCTAATTCAACTTTCACAGCATGCGTCACATTGTTCCTCAGAAAACACTGCTCTTTACTGCTTCCTTCACTCAACAAACATAACACAAAACCCCTAAACCAAATCAACTACGGAACGAATCGAACCCAATAAAGCATCAATGATTGATACAATCAAAATTGAAAACATCCCATTTGAGACAATGGAAGGCAGCAAAAAAGCAGGTCTAAACTCCAGCACCAGCCAAACGTAACGTGCCGGCTAAAGGACCCTAAATCACATCAAACATTTACCCTGTGTCTCGACCAATCGGGCCCGCTCGAAGCATCAGAATGTAAATTGAATTTATAAAATAAATCTCATCCCGAATTTTTCCGGTGACGGATTTTCCGGTGTAGTTTCTAGGGCCATCCGGCCGTCTTGAATGGCTCCTCCATGAAATTGAATTCCCTTTTTACGTGTTCTTTGATGGGTCACTAAACTTGGGTAAAAAATACACGCCCGTCAGGTCATGGCAAGCGACCGTGGGCGCTAGAGAATGTCACCTAAGAAAAATAATTCTTCATGTTAGAGCCAGCCATGCGGGTGCGGTGTCTTCGATTTTCCGTGCTGTTGTCGATCAATCGATTTTGTTGATTCAATTTTATTGGGAATGTTGATGCTTTGCGCCGCGAGGTCAAATTCCCATCAAGCGGTAGAAGGTTAAACAAGTTTTCTGCAATGCTGTTAATGCTTGAGTATCGTGATGTCCCTTTCTCCTTCCCAAGATTACAGGATATGCTTTTTTTATGCAACCAGCGGGGAAAAAGGGCACCATAGCACCACATACATTTTTTGGACAAATACTGCACTCAGATTTTCTGCTCCTTTGGGGATCTATAGTGCGCATCAAATCAAAGCAATTGAATGCACTTTTGTCGATGATGACTACGACTACATCAACCGGAAAGAGAATAACCCTTCAATGCAGGAGAAAGCAGCACAATCAGTTCTGATTTAGTTTATATTTTATTTACCATCTATCAATTTGTATGCAATTTTTGATGAAGCGCTATTCTTTAGCGATTGGCTCTTAACAACCCATCCGATACACGACAGGCACGGCCCTGCGCTGATGGGCGAACATTGAACCGATGTGTGTGTGTGTAAGTTTGCGCATGGGAAAAGGGGGGGCGAATTGGGCATGTTAGGGATTTTTTTATATAATCTTATTGATACATAAAAAACACTTAACAACAGAATAGTTTATGTCTGACTAATACAATTTTTCAGGGTTCTACATTATTTTTATAAATTTAAAACAATCGCACACCTTTCAACAACAACAAAATAAAAAAAGGTAAAATATACTTAGGCAAAATTGTTCGAATAGAATATAAGCAATATAATAACAAAATAATAAAACTCAATCTAAGAATTAAACATAGAACAAAACAAAAGCGCATGGGGAAAATGCAACATAGCATCATTGAGAAGATTCTGGTCTTAGCTTTACACTATTTCCGTACGACGGCTTTTGCGATTGTTGTTATCGAAACTTCATCTAAAAACAGAAGTTTCACGTTGTAAACATTGTTCATTTCTAAGGCCAAAAAAAGACGACTCGCGGTTTCGTCGGCCGCGGTAACCTCGTTCAAACGGTAAAACAATTCAGCAGTCATATCCATCCTCGCCTGCAATCTCGCTCGCAATTCCGCAGAGATACTAACCACGAGCATTTCTGAATTTCCTCGGTAGTGAGATCGATTGGCATTTCATTGCTAAAATGGATTAACAACCGGGTTTTGCGAGTTTGACCGCGGTACCGAGGAAACCTCGTGTCGTATATTTGCGGCCTATCATGACTACAGATGACCTATTGAATGACATTTGTCAGCATAAAAAATATGCTTTATTATTTCATTCTTCATTTTCATACCTACAGATACCATTTTGCCCCTCATTACCATTCTACTTCTAGTATTCCTATCCGTGTTGTTTACTTTTTTTGTTGAGGGTGCAACTTGATTCAAAGCTCAAGAGATATCTTTGCACCGAACACAGCCTCGGTACACTGGTAACCGGTGCAAAAACTTGTAATTTGCTGTGCACTTTACAAATAGCACAACATATTTCTACGCCCTTTTCGAGTATTTACACGATGTAGTTTGGGGTGTGCTTTTTGTTGGTTATGAAACATAGTAACGAGCTTCATTCAATCGCTGCGCACTATAGCGTTGGTGTGTATATCGCTTGTGCAGTACAAAATTTTGTTAAAATGCAGTGGTTAGTTCTGTTAAAAAGAATTGTATAAAAACACTTTTTTTGTGAAAGTGTGTTATGATATAATTGTGCACACGTAGTGAACCTATATAATATATAGATGATCTGATTCCATGAGGAATATTTACTTTAAAAAATAACTAGGAAGGTCTATATTAAAATTTATGAATTACAATTAAAGTATGAAAAAATTATTACCATTTTCTCTTTATAAATTATCTCAAATCATTCAAATACCCTAATAGTTTCCGTATTAAAATAGCAAAGCCAAAATTGAATCAGTAACTATGTTTCACCAGGGTAAACGGAACGGACGCGTGGTAAAGCCCCCACGTGGCGCTGTTCGATTATACGCATAATTTTCACGCTGTCCCAACCACAGCAGGACCTCCAGCATCTGTCTAATTTCATGAAAAGTGCACCCCACGGACCTCCGTTTTGCTACACGCTTATCGTAGATGCAATCTTCGCAACGAGCGAGCACCATTTGGATCACCACGGCTCGTGCCTTGCGGAGCAACGGCGCGGCGCACACGGTGGCGTCGAGAGCGTCGAAAAATACATTGTCGCAAAATTAATAATTACGGGTTAACATTTGATCGAAGGTCCATCAAACGGAGGGCACGGGAAAGGGCAAATGACGTCCTACGGCGGGTCAAAACGCGAGGGTCGCGGTACAAATGGTACACTGTTTTTTGCCTCTTTCGGATCCTTCCAAGCTGCGCCACCCCACCCGCTGCTCGTTTGCTCGGGGCAATTGTTGAACAGATTTTGATCAAATTATTTCGTTTTCTTAGCGGGGAGCGACAGTGCTAACAGTTTCATTAACTATTGACAAATTTGGCCATTCGCGATGTTACGTTCCAGTCGTTGATGATTTGGTTGGTGGTCCTGTTGTAGCTCGCAGACGGCTCAACCCGGAAACTGGGCTCACGAAAGATGTTTATCGTATCCCTACCATCTGTCGGTTGACATAAAAGTTGATCGAAAAAACTGTTCGATGCCATCATAAGTAATAAATTAATGTAACAGGATTAAAATCGGACAATATCCATATCCTGTTGACTCTATGATATCACTAATGTACAATTGTTTACATTTAATTATGTGATGATAGTGGGTCGAAGATATAAAAGATTATGCCAAACTTGTAGCCAAACACACTGTAAAATGTGGCCTGTACCAGAATCCATGCCCGTTCGAACCATCTTTTGATCGGAAAAATGTAACCAATCGATTGTACAGTCAAATAAGTCGCGTAAGCTTTGTATAGTGCTTTACCTTACCAGGCTAAACGGAATAGTCAAACTTCTTCGAAAACCCGCGTAGAATTATGCTCCGTTTTTATTTGATTTCGAAATTTTAATTTTTTTTCAAGGTTGTCCGTTTTATTCTCAAGGTAGTCATTACATTCTTCTTCTTTTTGGCTCAACAACCGTTGCCGGTCAAGGCCTGCCTGTACCACACTACTTGTAGGTATGGCTTTCAGTGACTTATTGATCCCCCCATAGCAGGATAGTCAGTCCTACGTATGGCGGCACGGTCCATTTGGGGCTTGAACCCATGACGGGCATGTTGTTAAGTCGTATGAGTTGACGACTGTACTACGAGACCGGCAAATCATTACATATATCTTAATAATTCTTAACATTTATTAATAACTTATTGTTGGATCATAGCACACATTGCAATCATAACATTTTCATGTAATAACTATTAATTGATCATAGTTCACATTTTTGCATTCTGGATTATAAAAAGTAGGGAATGCAAATAACAAGTTCAGTTTTAATAAACCTATCGATTGAAACTCATCGTAGCCTGGCAATTCAGTACACAACACTTATTAACTAAGGTTAGGTGCTCTTTGATTTTTTCCATCCAAAGTCATAACATTCACCTCGCTTCGGACATCGCTGCTATTGTTACTAGGTTGTGATGTATAGAGTAAGTTTTTTTTTCTTTTTTAAACGGTTTTTTATATAATTGTTGTACGCGTTTTCGAATGTTGTTCGAATATTTTGTAAGCCGTGTAGCCTATACGTATCACTCTAACTATCCTATACTGTCAGTGCCGCTCAACTCTGTTCATAACAATAGTGTTAGTTTATATGTAAACATATAAGCATGTAAGGTTATTGATTCATAACTAATGATTTAGTGTATGTGAAGTTGGACATCGGACCTACCAAGCTTGCAAAGGGCTAAATATTAAACAGTGATTTCAAAGCTCTAACATTTTCATTACCATACTAACTCTTGTTGGTGCAGCCAATAATAAACTTTTATCTTAAATATTACTTATAATTCAAGTAAAAATGTCGTAAAACTCTTGGCGAGACCAGCTTATTAAATATCAAAATTAAAAAAAAAAGATCAATTAATAACATCCCCAATCAACAATAAAACCTAAAAATAACTTACACGGCCACTTTTTCCTATAGCACGCGAACCATTGTCCTAGATGGTTCATAGCTAAATATGATATCTTTCACGTACTGTAACTGGCTTTAGCATGCCCCGCTATCGGCAGGCCACTTCTAATCGTTATTCCCATTCCCAACACACCCCGGCAACGTGCCCGGGTCAGCTAATCCAATGAAATTCAGTTGTACAAGCATCTTCATTGGCTTGCGTCTTCTTTGCTTTCTATTCCGTCTTGGAGTGCTTGCGTACACAAAAAAAAAAACAACATTTGAAGCACTGAGTGGAGGAGCTTCCAGCAGCCAGTCGAAAGCTGAAGCGGATCAATTAGAGTAATTGTTTATGGTCACTATCTCCGCCGAGGGCATTGCTGAAGGAGAGGAGAGTGTCTACGGGAGCTTTTTTCCGTCGGAACCGGAGATGTCTTCTGGCCCGTGTTTCATAACGCCCAAACGCACCACCGACTTGAATGGCGTCCATCATTCGAAACCGGGGCGCACGCGGACTTTCAATCTTCATTAGACAAATTACGCGCGTAGGCTGCTGATTTTCCATCGTCAAATTAAATTAATGACCGGACACATTCATTATGGGCGGAGCAGAGCGTGCTTTCGTCGATCGGAGTCGAGATGAAGGCAAGATCGTTGCAATCGTTAGGGCCGGCAAGATCCTACGGATCGAGCTACGATGGTAAAGTGTAAGCACTGGACTGCCCGTAGCCTCAGACTGGCTTTGCACGAGCTGACCTAGGTTGAAGTCTGAATATAGTATATCAGCACCGTTCTTCAATTCAAGGTAATTTAAAAGGAGGAAGCTTGAGCGCTAATGCTCATGTTCCGTATTATAGATTTATTTTGCCATAGTTTGCTTTCCACGCATGATTTTTTCATATCACATTAAGTTGATTTTATTGTAATTCAAACAGACATTTACAAAAGAAAGCATTTTAAACGTGGATGGAATTTTCACATTATAAAAATACTCTTTTTAACGTCAATCACTAACTTATCCATACTGTTCGGTTTCAACCCTTAAATCAAACTTGAAACCAAAGCGCCAAAAAAACACATAATTTCTGTCGACTCACCTTCGGTTGAAAGTTCGGTTTTTTACCATCTTTCCAATTTAAAGTATCCCATCCCGCTTCAAATCGATCGGTACGTCAATTTAAACTTCCAAGATGAGTTTCGGTTCGATTACCAATCGATGTGCTGCGTTCATCCAATCGCTGGTTGCATTGAACCTTACCACAATATTTCATTGCTCCTTTTCGCTTCAGGCGGATACGCCTGAATAGTGTGTTAGAGGTTAGAAGGTGCAATCAGTCTCGATTAGCTTCGATCATACTCCGTCAAGATGGCGGAACACTTTCAGCCACTTTAGTGTTTGCGCTTTTAGCATCGCACGTTCAATTTAACGGGTGATTTGAGCGTTAGTTGATCGTTAAATCAACTGAAGAATGACAAACGGTGCATGGTGGTTTGGCAAACTGTAACCCAAACGAATATGTTACATCAGTTGCTTTCAACATACTGGATAACGTGCTACTAAAGGTGTAACAAAGGATAAATCAGTAAGAGCACATCATGTTGTTTTCTTTTGGTAAAACTACACCGTACAGAATCATTTTTAACATTTATTCAAATCAAAGAGAGCATTTTCAAATGCTAAATTTTATCCAACCGCACTTTCAAAAAAGCAACCCCTGGTTTAAATTTCAAGTATCTTAAAGCTTTCTGTTTTCTGATCTTTTTCTTAACTTCGAGTGTTTTTTTTTATTCTTGTTGTTGTTTCGGTGAGTATGTTTTTACTGATGAGGCTTATTGTTGCCCAACAGTTCTACAAAAAACCAATGCATTTCTGCACATAAGTTTAAGCTTGACGTGATTTTCAAGTTCTTTAGTAGTACTACAGTAACAAACAAATGGATATGTTAATTATATTATTACATGTAACGTTAATTTACGCGTCCAAAATTATTTGAAATACAGATAAATATTTTCTTCTCTTAATCTCTTAATTAAAAGAATTTTACAGTACTTTTCTAGAATCTAGACAGTAAATTGAAGCAAACTATGTGACTATGTATACGAATACGTATCTTAACAACCAATAAATCATTCCAATAGTTTGTGTCGTATTTGTTGTTCAAGATCCAATGCAAACATCAAACACAACTTTGAAGATCCTTAGTAGCCGGGGTGAAGATCAAGGTGAAGAAGGGACTTATCTGAAAGGAACAGTGGGTCCAAAAAGTATTCGTCTAGTATTCAGTTGTTCATAAAAGTGTGAATTATGACCGCAATAGGTATGGGGCGGTAAAAATACTTAAAAAATACCAAATAAAAAATACGTTGCTATTACACTATTGTAATGCTTAATTTTAAACAAAACGTAAGAATTTATCATTTATCAAACCTCATCAACACTTTTACCACCTCGTGCATATTGCTGCCATAATTCACCTGTAAAATATTTACCTTGTCGTATAGTTGTTGGACTTTAGTCTAGTACAGTGTACTCTTTCATAATTGCCTTCAAAAATTAATAAACCGGTTTTAAGGGCAAGCTAAAACACAAGCTGGCGAGTACAGCCAAGTATCTAAAATATTTCCAATTTATTTGACAAACATGTCCCCACGATGGCTCCTTCCTACGCCTCCGTAGCCGACTTCTCCGATTTTCCATCCTTCCACTTGGTCATTTTAATGTGCGATTCCTCCCGTCGAGCGGCATCTGCCCGGAATGCTGGCTTCAACGCTTTTCGCACCATTCGGGCGGCAATGTTGGAGTAGTTGATGTAATTCAATCCAGCGGCTCTCCAAGCGGCCATGTTGTTGCACAGATTTCGAGAAAAAGCCTCCAAGAGCGGGACTATCCGTCTGGTGTTTGTTAGCTTGGCAACCACCGTTTCCCCCCGGTTTTCTCTCCGACTGGCAGCAGTCGATATCTAGAATCAATCACTTCAATCGATTTCCTGGCGTAATTTATAACATACACCTCGAATTATTAAACACTTAACACACTCAACCGAACCGAACAAGCTGTACAACGCCAGAATAACAACACCTTTTTTTCCGGTCGGCTGTCGATCGGTTTGCGAAAACCGTGCCTACCGCATTTATTTCACCGCCTGCTGCGCTAATGATCCGTTTTCACACATCTTTTTCTGTGCACATTTTCACACCGAGTGTGCCTCGCTTCGGGACAGACGGAGGGGGCGCATCGTTTGAATGAGCAGATTTCTCACCCCGAAGACTGTGCCAAACAACAGCCCTTCCGGTTGGGCCTATTTGGTGTTTGGCATCGTTTGTTTATGTCTCGCTTAACAAGGCCGGCTTATGTGTTGCGGCGAACAAATAATAGCTGCGCGATGAAACCAAACTACTTACTTGCGCACCTTGACTGGAGTGGCTGGCTGTGTGTGTGTGTTTTTTTTTTCCTTTTTGTCACATAATGCTGCTCGATCGGAGGTTCTAATTTTGACACCGTGGATAATGCCAACACTACAATGGGCACTGTAACCGCACATACGCCGGAGACACAAAGCCTTCGAGTTGTTTGGGAGGGACTTGAAAGAGATATCTGGGATATCTGAAACCGAAATGATATTTTTGTTACATTTTCCGAAAACGGTGGCTTCCTCCTGGTCGGATTTTCTTACGCGGCTAAAGCAAACAAAGCGGCAGTGAGCTTAATCTATCTTCTTACCGATACACTGCTCGTAGCGTTTGTGTCTTGAAGCAGTGCTAATGTGGTTGCACATTTGTCAGCCTGATCTTCTGCTACAGCTAATCCAGCTATCTGCTGTCAGCCATCTTGCTGTCAAGGATTGGAAATGAATCCATATCGCAACAGGATCATACTTAGCTGATGGAACGACAACACATCCTTTTTAATTTTCCCGGTTCGAGGAAGACAAATAGCATATCTGTCTTATACCATCAAACGGCATGATCATCTGCTACAATGCGTGGCAATGATCATTGGCACGCGCCAGATGATGTTGAAAATTATTACTTTTGAATTTATATTACCTATGTGTTCCAGAAGATTCTAAAAATCCTAAAATCTGAAGGATACGAAAATTGATTAAAACTATGTTTAGTGTCGGTGCAATTGTCAACGGGCACAACTTAACAACATTGCTGTCATGGGTTCAAGCCTCAAATGTACCGTCCCTTGTAACAAAAACTCAACTGTTCAGCTGCGTGGTACTTATTCCGGCTGGATAATAAGTGTAAATAGCCTGTATAGGGCTACATTACTATTATATCACAGCTCTTTTTGGAATCCACGGCTTGGGAAGTTGTGCTCAACTCTACCTTGGGGCTCTAAAACACTACATCGTAGTGTTAATAAGCGCCAGAACTGAAACTAGCTAATCTTTATTCGCAAAGATTGCCTGATAGAGCTGCTGATCAAAACGGAAGTCACTCCTGCTGATGAGAACTGTAATGTAGGTCTTCTTTTCAATTGACTGCCTTCAATGCAACTAACTAAGCTATTACCTGTTTATAAAACGACACACAAGGATCATTCGCAGCTTTTGGGGACCTAAACCCAAAAGTAAAACCAGGACTCAAATCAAACGCTATTCTTCGTCCACACCATTCTAAGATGTATTGTGGTGCTGCGGTGGCGAAAAGGATGTCACGGTACGATGCTTATGCTGTGTGTGGAAGCATATTGCACATACTCCTCGACCGATCTTGCAGAACACATGAATCTGAACAGGAAATGCTGAAGAGGTGTGAAATGACGCCACATTGTTTGTGGCTGCTGAGCCGACACAGAATACCGCAGGTTTGTGCGATAGGAAGTGTCTTAATGCGCTATGAATAGTGACGCACTTCACGTGGAGAGGGTCGACCGTCTTAGCAGAGCTAAGTAGCTTCGAAAGCTACTGTTTGTGGTGCAAACAAACCCAAACATTGAGCATGAAAATTTGTTAAACATTCGTATATTTTTTGGGATATGTGCCCGTGGTAATAATCACCCGTGATCATAATAAATTATCGACTAACTATACACATTCTTTTATTGCAAGTGTTTTGCAATATAAATCATTATAGATATGGAATCAAAGAATCTAAATCTAAATTGACATTAGGAAACATTTCATCCATACGTAATAGATTAAATAAATAAAAATATTATCCCTAATCCCTAGACTGGGCCGGTCTGGTGGTACAGTCGACAACTCGAACGACTTAAGAACATGCTCGTCATGTGTTCAAGCCCCGAATAGACCGTGCCCCCATACGTAGGACTGACTATCCTGCTACGGTAACAAAAAGTCACTAAAAGCCAAGCCCACTGTACTAGTGGGTACAAGCCCTACCTTGACTGGCAGTGGTTGTTGTGCCAAAAGAAAAAAAAATCACAAGATTAACAATTAAAATGAAGTCGAATTCTTCTGCTTTAGGCGCAACGACCTTTCAAGGCCTGTCTTTATCATTATGCGGCTTGGTTATCTATGATTTATTGATTACCCCTAACAGGATAGTCAGGCCAAGAGTCCAACACAGTATAGTGTAGTTAAGTTGTGTACCACGGGACCGACCCTAGGATTACAAAAATTCTAAAGTACAGCTACACAAATAAAATACAAAATCAGAACAATTAATTTTACAAATATCTTTTTATAACCCGCTGAATGTTTAATCTTGGCCAAATTAGGTTCGATGAAGATATTACAAAAAAAAGCAATCAAAATACAGAAAACTCTTCTTACCTCTTTTGATTGCACTAGCGACTCTCACGGAAGATATCCGTACTATTTTGCTATATTTATGCTATAAAAGCAAGCTATAATTAAGAATAGCGATTTTCTTCGTTCAAAAGCACGAATGAAAGCTTTCAGGATGCAAGCTTACAAAGAAGCTTTTTTGATGCGGAACTTTTACCGGTTTATAGCACAGGCATAGATTCAAAAATCAAAATTCGACCGTTACTTTTGATATATTCATTTGTCAATTTTTGTCACATTTTCGGTTTTGTTTTATTGCTAGCGCATCTTAATGAAGCATATAAAAGATGTTTTTAAATTGTAAAACGATTGCTGAGCTGATCAAATTATTAGGCACAAGCCGCAAACAAAAGATTTTCAAAATTACCAACAAAACGAGCAACAACACCAGTGTAATACTGTTTTCATACAACCGAAAATAAAATAGTTTTATGTTAGGCTCACACGATAACGGGCATGTATGAAATATGTCTCTTTTTGTATCGTATTTGACATCACACGACACACTATTAAAAAAATTAGCACACATATCGCATATGAACTATCGTGACCAATATAGGAGAAGGTGGATAAAGACAGAGACGTTAAGGAAAATGTTAAAAATCCAGGGATATATAAAAACAACGACCATGAAAATGCATGGTTTTGTTGCATGCACCTTATCATGAAAATGTACTGAGCGGCAGCGAGGATCCCCGTGGATGGTTATTCCAGCTTATACAACAGTGTGTACAGTAGTCTCATCTAGAACTTCTGTGCCCAATAGGGGCCCATGAACGAAGAAACTCATACTTGGTGTTTGGTACTTGGGGTCTAAAAATGATCTAGAGCTACCCCTTTGATAATTTTGTTATTATATCATTTCATAGACTTGAAAAAAATGATCAACCATAATTATTTGTTGTTAGACAGAGTGTTAGATCGTCATCAGGAAGTTTGTGATCTAGGCGTTACACTGGACTCTAGTTTATATTTCCGTTTACACGTGGACAACACTGTTAACAAGGCATACCAGATGCTAGGTTTTATCTTTCGAAAATTCCGATAATGTAGTGATGTCTCGTCGTTGTTTACTTGTCTTGTGCGCTCGTGGGTGAAGTACTGCTCAGTAATTTGGTTCCCAAATTGCACTGCGATGATTAACACAATAGAGGCAATACAACGGAAGTTTACAAGACTTGCTTTAAAATGCGACCAGTTCAGAGGACTTACAACCATGCCAAGTTATCGCTCGCGTCACTTTCTCCTTGGCCTACAGACGCTCGAACATCGTTATAAGGTAAACCAATGTGTATTTGTTGCTAAAATGTAAAAAAACGAATTATACGTTGTCTATTAGAGAAGAGCAACATCTACGTGCCTTCGAGACCTCTTCGCTCGTAACTTGCTTGTTGGTGAGAACAGTCGTACCTTGTATGGATACAATGAGCCATTAATAGCTATGACAAGGCAATTCAATACATGGTCTAATCACTTTGATTTCAATTTAACGACCAACGAATTTAAAGAAAATATTTTATTAATTTCAAAATTTAGTGACACCGGATTAAGGCAGATTATAGGGGAATAGGTTAGGGTATAGATGTTGAATATTTAAATAAATAATTTAAATTATTAATACATAAATAATAAAAAAATAATAATAAATAAAAAAATAAAATATACATAAGGGGCCCAGTAGTCAAGGGATCTCGATATCCTGTCTCCCCCGCCAGCAAACCATTAAGGTGAGTTGGATTTAAAGCCAATTGCAATATTCCCTTCCCCCCGTTCGACACCAACAGGGGGCCTCAGCTCCTTTTACCGCTTAGGGCCCCCGACACCCTAAATCCGCCAATGCAACCAGGGACCTAGCACCCTAGAGAATGATTGTTGGCCGGGCCATGTCACATCGACGTGCTCTATCGTGAGCAGGTCAACAAGAGATAAAGAGATAAATAAGATGGACATTTGTATAAAACGTTGGAAATTGAAGAAGTTTAAAGTATTGTCACATACCCTATTTCTTTCCACGTCCTGGTACGAATATAAGCAAATTCTAGGCCAATTGCAACGACGGTTCATTCAGCCGTGAATTTAGGAATCGTAAGCGCCACACACTCAAGCCTACAATGGGCCATTGCCCCGTAGCAAGGATTGACTATCCGGCACGTGGTAATGAATTAAGTTTCAAAAGCTTGTATTGGCCGGCATGTCCGCGTTACGCCAAATAGAAAAAGAAGAAGCGCCACTTCTAAATTCTTGCACAATGCAGATTCAAAGGCATTTTTTTTTAAAATTGGACACTAACAGCTGACGTTGCTCCAGCTTTACATAAAAACAGTTTTAAACTTCCCTTTAGGAAATTACTACGTGCAAAGTCCGCGACCTCAGCAAGTTTGAGGGACTTGTTAAAGCCATTTTTTCCACCATGTCAAAATTCAACTTTTCGATCCTTGTAATCCCATAGAATCTCTCATATATTTCTTAACTATATCATATTCATGTCTCTTCGTTTTGTTTGTCTTAAGTTGCCCAAGTCGTAATAAGATATTCGGTTTCGTGAAGTGCCTTATCAGCATCGAGTAATAGCATAACGCATGGCTTCTATTTGGATCGGTGTTTCATTTCTCGCTTATTTCAATACTTTCTCTAGTTGCTGGATGGTTTTTACCTTACAAATACCTTTATTCAAGGTATTTGATGAACACTATTCATCACCAATTGATATAACAACAAATAAATCAACAAGTCAACAAATTCGGTGTCCATCTTTCCCTACGACAGAGTGTTTGTCTTTCCCGCCATGGTGTCAGAATGTTTAAGTCACCAAAAAACTTTTTTTATTACTTTCATTCTGGTTTTTTCACCAGTTTTTTGCGTAATAATCACGACAACACATTCATTTATTAAAACTTTCGAAAATGTAAACATTTCAAGTAGATCTTAAGATCCGCAATAGCGAAATTAGATCCACAAGGGACTACACGTTAGATTTAACCATTTTTGCATATATTATGCAGAAAATGTTCTTAAATGTGTTGTTTAACTTTCAGTTTGGATACTGCATTGTATAATTATTCTATAATTACTTTTATCATTTATTTATAAGAAGTTTACATCTTACCCGCAGTGTCCCTTTTTATCTACCTTCCCCTAGTTGGATGAAACACAAAAAAAAATTAAAACACATTTTAATACACTTAAATCTAAAATAAGTTTCACTAAAAAACCTGTTTTTAATTTTCATTTTATTTTCATTTGTATCTAGTCGATCTTCATGGAAGGAATTGTCCGTTGTCCTCCAGGTGGACACTTCCTAATGGCGATAATAAAACCACAAATTAGCCTCTATAGACGTCGAAACGAAGCTACTCAACTCACAGACGACCCATTTTTCGTAGCCGCATCCTATCATGTTTGTCGGCACACATCCAGTTAACCTTCAATACATTACAGGCTGTAAATACGCCCAATAGCTTTCCTCCGCCCAAAACTAATACACCATCCACACACACCTTACGTCACGTTTCACTTTTCCCGCGGGAGCTTGTCTCGCTAAACTCTTTCAGTTACATTTCCACTTCCTGTACAATTCTGAATGCATCAAAACAATAAAACAAACCATAGCCCATCTCAACAACTGCTGGGTGGGCCTGCTGTTAGCTAGGCTCACGAAGCCTGTGGTTCATTCTTTTTCACCTCATGAAGCGATGCCGCCATCTCACCACCGCCCCCCACCATTGTTGGCGATGAAAGGAGAAGAAAACGCTCGCTACTCACACTCGGCCATTGCGTAAAGGCTTCCGAACAGCGCAACGCATACCACCCATGCCTACATTACGCAGAAAGCACAACACCGCTTTTATGGATGCCGCTTTCGGAAGGCTTTCGATTGGGTCCTGGGCTCGATGCTGCCGGCTTTGATCTAAAGGATTCCTATTCCGGTTCGTCCTCACGTCCTTAGGTAAAGGAACAGACATTATTGCCTTGTTTTATTGTCAGAAATCCGTACCAGAAGCTCACCGTACGGCAAGGTAGCCTAAGTGCAAAGTGCCACCATTTCCTGCCTTTCCCAAACAAACCCAAAAGGGTATTGGACGTAGCGCGGGATCGTAAGACTACTTCAGCCGGGAAAGCGTTATTTTTATCATCTTCTTTTTCTTGATTTCTTATTGTCAAAAAACAATCAAGAAATTATTCATTTTCCACGCAGCTCTTCTGTGCTGGGTGCGCGTACACATCCAAGCTCGTCAAACGACTAGCCTGTGTAAAGCCGTGAACCTTGATTGAAACACTCGGGCCATCGATTGAAACCTTTTCCCCTTTTCTGGGCACGTGCATTTAATTAGGTGGTGAATTTGTATTCGAATGTTTTATCTAAATAGTGTGTTTTATTAATATTTTACCCCTCGTCCGCCCGCGTGTTGCTCCGTCCGCGCCATCAAGATGTGGCACGTGGCGTGAAGTGGTGCAGGTAAAGGGCTCCGATGGCGTACCTTCGACGGGTGCTCAGGTGGTAACATTTCCCTCCCACCTCTCACAATTCCATCCCTCCATCCTCCCCTCTCTTTTTCTGCCTCTTTCTTTCCTGCTCTACCACCGCCCTGGGCTGGGATGTCCTTTGGGTGGGCTATACAGCCTGGCAGGGCGGAACCGAAACCAGCAATGGACCGAACCATGACAAACACCGACGAAAAGGGCGTACGTTCCCGGGAATTTTGCGGATAGTTTGCGAGCAAAACGGAACCGAACAGGAATGTGGTTTCTATGGTGAGGCGTTCCGGTTTCATTCGGCTTCTCTGAAGTTCGGTATCCTGGGAACTTCGAAACCAGTGCCGAGGCCGCTCGAAACACGCACAGCGCTCGAAATGATGAAGCTAAATTCCTTCCTCCCGCCAATGTGGGGGAGCTCGCTCCACGTGGCACCGGCGAAGGGATCGAGATGATGAGGTTGTTGAGCTGTGGAGAGAAGGGGATGAGTATAGGGGGGGGGGGGACAGCGGTACGCTGAAGTGGGAGTTTTGAAGAGGGTTTTCGAGGATGGAAACGTTGGATATTAAAAATGTTTCGAATTCACCATTTTCATCCCATCGGGTGGAGCGGAACGATGTGGGGCGTCCGCTTCGACGATGGCACGGACGACTAGCTCCTCTGAATGGGAAAGGGAAAGCTTGTTTTTGAAATTCAACAACAGCGACTGATTGAAATGTTATTGGCTTTCTGTACTACTGCTGGCTACTAATACTACTCTCTGGGGGAGGTTTTCTATGTTCGTCTATGTGCCTGGACGCACCGTTGTCTTGATGTGCGACGGTACAGCTCCACAGAATAGCAAACAGATCCACGGAACGGCTCCCTTCAATTCTAGCCAGCTCGATAAATGGAAAGCCATCGAGAGCAATGCAGATTTTTCCTTCAATGAGCCCTTTATGGTCCCCCTTTCCGCTGGGGAATGTTTGATTGAATTCTGATATTCCGCTTATCAGCGGTGTATGTGTGCGGTGTGCAGTGTGCGCCGATAACGAAGTGCATTTCGTGCTATTTCATATTCGAACAAAGCATTTTAGAAATATTCATAACTACGATGTGCATTCAATCAACGAACGTTCGTTGTTGCTGAACTGAGCCAAGTACTCCATAGCGATCGAAAGGGGCAAAACAAAAAACAGGAATCCTAATACCGATCAGCAAACAGCACACAACACACAAACTATATCGCTCCAGCCGTCCTGAAACACACATTCCAGGCCTGGGTCATATAAATATAAGCTCGCTGCAAATTAATTGTAGATTTCGGAATAAACCATCCTCTACAATGCTCTGGGCGTACGCCGAATCCAATATGCGATGCCATATTGCACACAGCTCCTACTGAATGTAGGATCAAACAGGCCAGAAAAGCCTGGTACCCCTTATTATTGCTTCACATCAAACGCATTCCCTGAGCAAATATCTCACTTCAGTGGAAATTATTCAAATGTTCGATAAGCGATATTTGCAATTCGAGAACACTAATGTTCACTATTGCGGTTCTGTACGCAACATTGTTGAGTTGCTTTATACAGCAAATTATTTAATAGCAACACCAACACAAAACAGATGACTATTGGTTAAAGTGTAATAAAATATATTTTCTTTCCTGTGTCTAATGAACGCATTACCTCAGTTCAAATTGACATTTGGTGAC
Organism: Anopheles merus; assembly: GCF_017562075.2. NCBI lineage: Eukaryota > Metazoa > Arthropoda > Insecta > Diptera > Culicidae > Anopheles > Anopheles merus. Next base: position 14,906,512 of record NC_054083.1, read on the forward strand.
AGGTTTCTTACAAAACAAAACCATTTGCGTTAATGTACTGCTCTGTGCAACAAGCCGGCAAGTCCTATTGTTATGCAAATCATTCGTTGTGCCAGAACAGAATCCTTCTACTCGTCTTGGACGTGTGCTTCTCTGCCAAAACACCGGCAACGACTTGGTCCGTGCTACTTTCTCAGTCGAAAAATGACGGATGAGCCTTCATCTTCTGCTGCTGATGACTTGCACCGCTGCGCCCGTTTTGCGCTCGACTGGTCTGGGGCAACCGGCGCTTGTCGTCGCGCTGTGTGACATTTATTACAAAACCATTCATCATTTCATTCCCGCTGCCAAACGGACCAAAGACTTACATTGAAATGGAAGCCGAAAAACGGTGATCAATCGAAACCGGAGATGATCGAACAGGACGGACCACAATGGGAGGCAGCGTCATGGAAAGGGCTTTTGTTAATTAAATTCTAATCATTCATTTGAGCAACCCAATGGCACCGGCAATGGGTAACTGTGCGACACAGGGCAGAGACACAAATCCACTGGTACTGCAAGTGACCGTACATTGCGTGTAAGCTTTATGCTAGCGGGCCCGTTGACGATGTGCCTTTACGCTTCCCGATGCACTTGGAATGATCGGCACCTTACAGTCGTTCCGGTGTCCTAGCATACAATTTATCGATCGGTGATGCTAATAATCAGATCTTACGTGACACATTATTAGACGACCAGGTACAAAACAATCGTAGCTCTTTGTAGTATGATAATATGTAACGTGCTGCTTAAAATGAAATAATTAACCTACATTATTTATTTATTTGTTTATTAAACTCTTGTTTTCTTAATTACATTATTGATTGCTGAATTACAATTATGATGACAGATATGATATGCAAGTTTTAAAAAGCATTTAATTTTTTAAACAAATTTGTATTTCTTCTCTTTTTTGACATTTTGATTGAAATAGATTGATTTGAGTTTATGATTAAATAGAATGCTACTAAAAATTGAAATGAAAATAAAAAGAGATAAAATAGGCACTGAACTGTTCTATTTATTTATCCTATCCTATTTATTTATCTTCCACATATGAAAACTAATTTAAAAATATGATTACAAATTTTGCATTATAAACTCAAGATAATAATTAGTATTATAAAAATCACGTATGAAAATAAAAATGGCATAAATTACATCGAATATTTTAACCAAATTTGACCATTCGAACCTCAAACATAAATTATCTTAGACTTTCAGTCATTACTACGAACGGTTCGAATGCTCTTACGCGGCATAATAGGAGACAATGCCTCACTTTTATTTTATATTAAAACATATATTAAAACATGGCAAATTTTTTCACATAATCAGACAGTCTACAACAAAAGAATAGCATTTTTCATAGCTCGAGCCGTCTAGTGGTACAGACGTCAACTCGTAAGACTTGACAACTTGCCCGTCATGGGTTCAAGTCTCGAATGGACCGTGCCTTCATAAGTAGAACTGACTTTTCTACTATAGGTTATCACTAAGTCACTGAAAGCCAACCCACTGAAAACCAAGCCAAGTACAAGCAGGCCTTAACCGACAATGTTTGTTGTGCAAAAGAAGAAGAAGACGAAGAAACTGTTGTATAGCTACGGCGACACTAGTACAAAGTCATACGAGTTTCAATTACTGTGCGAACTGTCCCCTTGTAGCAAGTTGATTTGCTTGCTCAATTCCTTAATGTTAACCTATAAAGACGATCACATTTGCACCCTTAAAATCATTTAACCATTAATAATGTTGATATACATGTATGTATCTTCATTCATCAGGGCATAACACAAAAATCGTCTTGATAATGTTATTATGCGCTCTGTTATATTAAATAAAACTAATAACTTATAACATTATCTAAACTATGCCGCTAATTATCGTAATGTTCATCCTAACAATAAAAAGTGAAAAGTCGACTAAGCTGTCAATATTTGTTGTATGTTATACAAACCAAGTTAGATATTAAAGGGTTTAAAAATAGGGGTTTCATGCATGTGTTTTTTGGTTTAAGAAAGTGTCTTCCGTGTATTGCACATCAAAGTAAAAAGCTTGTCAACTATAAAGCGTTCAATTTTACAATTTCGACTGTATCTGCACGGAATGTGTCAAAGCTGGCATACAGCGTATTGTTTCCGTTCCTTATGAGCAATGATCTGGAGCCGTTCCCAGATACACAAGTCTTTTGCGTCGCAATGACCAAGCTTGACATGACAAAAAAACCATACAAACACCAAAGGTCAAACCCTTCTCGAGTGGAAAAATCCATTCGATTTTTCGCAGCTTCGCTTGACTGCATGCAACCGGCACGAAGTAAGACTCACCGGCACGGCCCCCGAATATTGACACTTCTTTTATATTGCGCGGTCTTATTCCTTTTCTTAGCATTCAGTAGTGCTTCTCCAAAAAACGAGTTGTTCGTTCCAGTGGAGTGACAATTTCAACTATTATTGAACGGTGAAGCTTTAGCTATTTTTGGGAGGAGATCTATGGCCGCGGTATTTTTGAGTGTTGATGGAAAAAGTACGTCAAAGACGAACGATAAAATACAACACCACCAACTATATTCAAAAACCATCTCGACACATGCTCGATATGAAACTTTCCAGCAAGAAAGGCATGAAAAGAGCGACCAGAACGGCGGTTGATGTTTTTACCCGAAAAAAAGTCCCACACCACCAGCGTCAGGTGCTAATAAACGATAATTGTATTTTTGCGCGATTCAACCAAACATGGCGCTTGTGGCCGTAGCTTCCATCTTGAGTATCTGCGTCCCACCGAACAACACCAGCAGTCCACTACGAATGGTTACCCCATGTTTACCAAAGATACTCTCTCCCACTCACCGGCACAGTCTCGCATACTTCGAGCAAACGCCGGACACGATCTCGTGAGTCGATCATCCAACCATGGCATGGTCCGTAAAGCCACGGGGATGAGAGGGTTATCTTTGACCAAATATTGTCAGTACCGGTGGCGGCTCTGTATCCAAACAAAGCCTGCACGGCCGCAGCGGGAACGGCGCACGGAGGCGTGAAGGTACTACGCTTCCTCGCACCCAGGGGATCGTTCATGATTCGACCCGATGGATGATGCTGTTAATATGAACGATACGGTTGGATTAGCAGCTAAATTAAATCGCACCAAAAACCGCATCCGGAGGCTAGAACTGGTCGAGTTTGTTTCTAATTCTAATATGATGAGTAAACTTTATCGGATCGTTGCAGCAGTACAGCGGCTTGCTTGGTAAATAGTAAATTAAGTCGTTGTTGTCTTAGCATCTTGCTACCATGCTGTTCAGTGTGTGATTTGTAACACCAATCCGATCATGTGATCTATTTCAAAATTACATGGGACTGTTTTTTTAAAATTGAAATAATATTTTCATGTTATGTAAATATTTTTAATTCAGACAGAAATATAAAAGGTACACATTTTCCCAAAATAGACATTTACTTCATAGGGAATGGCTGTGTTAAGACGTCAACGCGTACGATCAAACAACACACTAGTCATGTGTTCAAGCCCCGTGTTGGCGGACACTGGACTGACTATCCTGCTATGGGAAAAAATACGAAAAAACAGCTCATTAGTGATCTTGATCCCCACACCGTCAACGGTAGTTACTTAAAAACAAGAAGATGAAACTTTGTCTCTCGAGTTTACATCATGTACCACTTATGTATCTGCTTGCAACCTACCAGATACGTAACTGTTCCCTGCGTGTTTTGAGGATAGACTAGCTGAGTGAAACACAGTTTGATCGAGCTATTTGGTTTTAATATAGCAAATATTCCACATTCAGGAACAAGATAATGTAAGAAACTACGTAATATTTTCTTATTTGTTCCTATTTTCCATTACAACTTGTGATGAATTTGTGATATTCGAGAAAACAACTCGAGCAAAGAGCTGCAGCGGTGCAGGCTTATGTGCTATAGTTACAAATAATTGTTTCTATCCAGAATAAATGTTTGTTACTGGACGATGTTTTTACATGCCATTAACTGTTTTAGGCTTTAAAAAACTTATCCGACAATCTTCCAGTTTACTGATATCTTAGCTTTCCCTAACCGAAATCTCAGTTAAACAATTCATTTGTTATTTTTGGCCGAAATTTTCGGTTAAATAGGTTTAATCGAGATCATAACCGCGATCTTAGTTGTACGAGTCTCGTTTATTTTTAACCGGGATCCGGCAGCAAATTTTAACAGTGAAGAAGTATTAACTAAGAGTAACCCAGCGTGCTGGGAAGTATATTGGTTGATAACCCATCGATAAGCCAAACTGTGACAATCAGTTTGATACTACATCAGAATAAAACAGCAGAACAACAATGACAAATCATGTGCAATTTGGGAGCATTTGCAAGCAATTGACCTTGGAAAGTATTTTTTTCTACCATTATACTCGCCAAACATGCCTAGCTGGGAGTAGCAAGATCTTTCATGATTAATATTTTATCCGATCGATTGTCATGATCTTCTATTCGTTCATTATTCGGGGTTCATGGTAGCAACTTACGACCACCACTACTTATGTTCTGTATTGATGGCAAACAATGCTAACATTTAGACTCCTAGTACAAATGGAATGATTTATTATGGATAAATGGATCTCTACCAATTTCAGCCGATCACGAGCTCCAGTCCTCTTTGACGATGGACTAAACGGACACATCCTCGAAAGAACATACTTCTCTAAAATCTGCGCGTTACGATCCTTCCTTTCGCCGTCTCGCAAACAGGACTTGGTGTTTGTCGCCTGAGCTGCCACTTATCGACGATCGTCAACAATGTGGTGTTGTTCGTAATTGATTTTTGTATAGAATTGTTTCATTCTTTATGCAAATTACTTCAAATCTTAGCGTTAATATGCAATAACATCTTACTGACCTAACATTTTCTCCTTGTAATTACATTACCCTGAACATACACAGTTCGCATATATTACTTTTCAAGATTTATCCTCCCTGGAGTACTGAACTGAAGCCACTAATGTTTTGTGGTGTCTTCAGTGGTGTATTGAAATTTGATTTGACTTTGATTGAGAGTTGTTATTTGATTTAAGATTACCCGTGATTGACTCTCGTGGCCCCTTTCCCTTTATGTAATGATTTATATAAAGTTGATATTATGTTTTCATAACCACTCCAACTCTAGGTGCCACCAATTTTATATTACATGATATTTACAAATCATCTACGATTTAAAAATGTGATTGTTGTGATTGACGAACATTATCAGGTGGACTTTTTTTTAATTTTAGATTACATATTGAACATAATTTTTTTATATTAAAATATGTATAGTTCTTCAAAAGCAACATGTAGCAAGATGGATTTATGCATTTATGCAATAAACACTTTTTTTTCTTGAATGTGTGCACATCAATGAGCTGCTTTTCTACTTTCTGAATATAAACCTTTATTTTGTAAAAAAATATGTTGAAATAATTTGTCCACATCATATTTTTCCGACACATACAAAGATATGTACATCTCTACTTTAAGACGAATTTTGCAATAAATTATAGTAACAAATTATGTAAGCTAAAGAAGTTTTTTTTATTTCGTTCCGTGATAGCATCGAATACTATTTCTACTTTAAAAAAGTTGATGTTTAAGTTTTTTAAAGTGTACACAATTGTACATGAAACAAGTTGCAGCCGTATTAGTTAAATATTGTGTATTACCCGTTTCTCGAGTTTGCTTAATCATAGGATAGAATCTTTCCACAATTTTCCAAAATACAAACAATAATTTGTGCAAAGTTTGTATAATAACATTTATTTTGTATAAAAAATGACTGATGGTACAGATTTCACTATGTTCTTCGTGCGTTGCATTCCTTTATTCTTCACACAGTTTACACATGCATTTACATAATCACGTTGAGCATTTCAATTTGTTGTTGTTTCTTTTCTGTGCCGTCACATTTAATGAAAAACTTAAATGTATAATAAGCAGATCTGTAATATTCGGTGCATTTAGTTTTGCACCATGTCTTAAATTATATTAATACAAATTATCATTCGTAGTAGTTAATAATATTGATGTAAGTAGAAATAATGATTTCAAGATTCAAATAAGGTTTTGCTTTCAAGCATTCTTAATTAGTTATGTTTTTAATAATTTTTTTAAGTATTCGATATGAGTTATTAAATGGATCAATCTTTTTAATTTATACTTAGACTTGACTTAAGAACATTTACAGAGATCATTATTACAGATAAATAAACAATAACAACAATTATTATTACAATTTACACAATTTGTAGAATGTTGACTAGAGTATGTGCAAAACATTCAATTAAAACTCTTGTTCGTTTAATTTGTTATTATTTCTCATCAAAACAAAAAAACACTTGTTCATTTTCCTCCCCTCTAACACATATACAATTGTTTATGTGATATAGTAAGAGCAATTAATACAAATATGAAAATATGAAAAATTTATCAAAAGTGGTAAAAATCTGTTTTAAAGTTTCGCATAAAAAACCATCGCAATTTAGATACACGTATTGTTTGAACTTCAGTCACATGTAGCTGTTTGTCCCGCGCGCCAATAGTGTGTTATTCGGGGTTGCGGAAAAGGTGAAAAAGTGGAGCTTTTCGCCTGCCCGGCTGTCTGGATGAAAGGATTTGAGTGCATCGCAGATAGCGCATCCAGCCGAAAGCCAACCCTGCCGAATAGATGCGTCATTCTCACTGCAGCGGGATTTTGTCACTTAGCCTTAGCCGTCAATTGCCACCTCGATGAGTGGAGCCCCAAACACCCATCGACACCGTGGACGACGTGGGCCCCCTGCTGTATCGCACACCCGGTTGCGGGAAAAACTCTACAGCAAAATCCACGTTCCCATACAACCTAAGCATTAATGCGGTAATATACATTCAAAACGACAATTTTTCCGAACGCGCTAAATCCCTGCGAAAATCCTTGCCAAACGGAACTGCGCTAACTGCGCTTTAGTGCTTTCCATCCTCCCTCCCACGGTTGTTTCATGCTGCGCCACGCTCGACCGCTGATGTGGGGTGCAATTTTCCATCGACGGTTTGCTTTCTTTTTGTACATTTTATTTGGCTTTCAATTCACCACGCCCGACAGGCGAGCGTCAATGCATGGAGAATGCACGAAAACAAACAGCTTGTGTGTATATGCGTGTTTTTTGGTTATTTCACTTCAATTTATGGTGTTTTGCATTTTAACTCCACTCGCAAGCTTTCAAAAAACCAAACCGGTGCAAATGGAAAACCCGCTCAGTTTCGGGACAAAACCTAAAGCATTTATTTGGTGGACTGTTTGCACACGTTTTGGTTCACGGTTTTCCATCCGCAAGCAGACGAGTATGGGCGATGATTCCATTTTCCGTTATTGTTGCTACCGTCTGTTTCGTTGTTTCTGTATTCTTTCCCTCTTTCATTCCCGAGACGTGCGCTCGGTCGCTGTCCGGAAGCCAGCATAGAACTGGGTAAGCCGAATGATAAAAAACATAAATCACCGCTGATCGCCGAATGGCCATCGAAACTAAATACGTGGCGGATTGTGGATTGCTCTCGTAATGTGTTTCGAAATCCGACACAGGACTCGACTTGAACTGCATACTTGAACTTTTTTTTTTTTGCAAGTCTGCCAATAAATACACAAGGGTAGGATGTAGATGTATTGTATTGGTGTATTTTATGTTGGACGGAGCCCAAAAGATGCATACGGTGTGTGTGTACGTGTCTGTGGAAATGCTGTTGTGTGCATCGGTTGGTAATAGAAGCTTTCGGATGGTCGTTCGCAAAGACTTTGCCGTGATTTACGAGCGAAAGGAAATTTGAATAAGTAATGCAGCCAAAAATGAAACGTTCATATTGTATTTTCTTGTAGTTTTCTGCTCACGCTACTTTAACTGATGTGTGATATTGACCTTCAGTATTGAGCCTTTTTATTTTTAAATGTGTTTTAAAATATTAAAAATTACTTTAATTACTGGTATTAAAATTAATTCCTTGTTTTAAAAAGACGTAACATTTGCAAAGCGAATTATACTGCTCATAACTACAAGTATTTTTATGACAATTGAATGACATTAAAATAATTAATTTAACTTGAAATGAATCTCTTTCTTACGAAGCTTCATAGGAAATAAACATTTTTATGATCTGGTTTTAAATTTACCTAATTTTTTACTTGGTAACAGAAGGACAGTAGGCAGGATTACGCAATGAATATTGTTTAATTTAATTCTCGCCAATAATCGCGAATAACAAAAGAATGAGTCTCGACGGAAAAACAAAGCCTTTACATTAAAAAACCATACAACCATAATCGTCAGTGAGGCAGTTTGCCCTTCGTGCGAGATTAATCTTACTCGTTCGAAGTTGCTCAGACACGCAACTTATACGTATAGAGAAACATCTTTGTGTCTCTTATAAACGCTTTATTATTAAAATCAAGAGTAAATGTTATTCGAGAGCGTAGGTAGTTTTGTACGGTGGAACAATTTCAATATAATTTGTCTGCTTAAATATATACGACTCTCTAACAATCAAACCATATTGTCTCCTTCTCTGTCGCATTTTTTCAAAAGTAGTTGCGTATTTCAAATTTATGGAAAATTTTCTCTAAATAGCATATAGCATCATAAATCATTTTCATTGAAATCATTTTCAACAATGGTAAAGTAACGTTTCAACTCAAACGCTCAAGAATTCATTCACTTTGTAGTAACATTAAAATCGAACATAAAACTATTTGACAAAACCATCTCCCATCGCCACGTGGCATTAAAATTGTAAGAGCTTTCACAAATGCGTGTGGCTTTGCTTTGCGCTACCCGGATCTTGCGCGCCGCAAACCCGTTCCCTACACGAGCCACTATGGAAGAACACCGTTGGCCCCTTTGGGATGGCCACCCTCAGGCCGCACCGGAAATCTGTTGATCCTTGCTAGTGGCAGTGGCGCCACTGAATGAGGAAATATCCTTCTCTTCGTAATCGCCGTCTCTCAATCTCCCGAACCGTAGCAGCACGGCAGCTATGTGAAGCTGGTGAAAAATGGCCCCCGGAAGGCGAAAAACGGTTGCCGCCCGAGCGTGGAGGGTTTGCCTGACACAAGAAAAAGAAAGATATTTGCATCATCACTCACGTCAAACCGTGCAGCACCGTGGAGCACCGAAATGGACCACGGGTTCGGGGCGCGTTTGGCTAGAACAGGTCTGCTACACCGACCGAGACACAGGCGGCAGTGGCGCACACACGAGCCACTGTTCAGGAATGTTACGTTCGACGGTGCAACCCATCAGTCCTCTCCGCTGCATGAATGGATGCAATGAAAGCAACAAGAAGCAGTCCGGACCACCAAATGCAATAAAATAAAACTACAGTGAAGGAAACGAGCTTTTTGTTTCGAATGAAATGGCGCAACGATTGCGAAAGGAAATAACACCGTTAAGAGCAAATAACACGAACAACCAAAGAGCATCACGAGATGATGATGATGATCATGATGATAGTGCTGGTGCTGCATAAATGCGTGGTAGCGAAAAAAAAGAATACACCGGAAAAGCAAACGTAAAGCTAAAACATACGATGAGCTCATTTTTCCTGCGCTCTGCAAAACGAACACAGCGTCTAAATGACAGTGTGAAAAAGCTCTACTTTTCCCCCACACAGACGAAGTAGCAAGAGTCACGGGAGGAAAATAGTATGCACTTTTGTAGCCAAGAGAGGCAGTGCATTTGCGGGAAAAGGCAGCTCTCCCGAGCTGTTGCGCAGTCGCACCCGTCAAAGGATGCTGCGAACGGCGAGAATGTAGCTGTCCCGGTTACGCGCACGTACAACAGCTACCAATGTGGCCATCTTGCGGTTTCTTTCGGCTAACCGTTTGTAGCTACGCCTATTTATTTATTTCTATACCGATTCTGCCTCAAGCGAAACAGAGAGAGAGAGAGAGAGAGAGAGAGAGAGAAAGAGCACGCGAACCACTCTGTTCGCTTTCGCTCGCCCCCGCAGCAAAGCACACCCTTTTGCGAAACAATGGACACGCGAGATTGATGCTGCAACTCAATCCTTTGTTGACAGGCACCGTGCTTACAGCTGCACACTTGCTCGGTGCGGTGTTTTTGTACGGAAGTTTGACCAAATAAATCGCGCGCTTCTACTGTTGGTGTTTTAGTGTAATCCATTTTTGGTCGAGCTTTGTAGCTTCCTCCACTCCGCGCGCCAAGCGTCCCGGTGGCAAACACTCTAACTCACGCTTACCATTGCGAGAGTGTGCCACACGGTTATCTCTGTTGCTCTCGTGCAGTCGCGCCTGTGCTCAGCCCGTTACAATCGTGCGCGGATCGTAAGGCGGTTACTCGCGGTGTTCGAGATTTTGCCACAGACTGATATCCCGCGTCAGACTCTATCCGGACGACGCCCGACCAGCTCGTCTTTTCGGCCGCCGTGTCTCTCGTGCGAGTGTGAGGCACCGTCTTAGCAGGACCGTCTCGCTGCCAAGCTGCCAGCTTAAACGCCACTCACTGCAGCACTGCCGATCGCAACCGTCAGCACAACTTTGGCTCGCCGTGCTGTGGCGCACACAACTTGGCCCCATTGCACGCCACCATCCATCCGCTGGCCACCGTCGCGGCCCTGCCCCAGGGTGGGCGAGTTTTGATAAATAATTTGCTCCTCCAGTCCATCGTAATGAATTTAATTTGTTACTTACTTATTTAATTAATAAAGCCTAATTAATAAGCGTGAGAAGTGTGCTGCTCGGCCCGACGCGACCGTCCAAGGGTGTACAGGGTGGGGAGGAGTAACTGTTTGTGATCGAATCCCACATTCCAGTGCCGTACGTGCGTGTGATTTTTGTGAATGTGTGTCTGTTTATGTGTGTGTTTGTGCATGTGTCTATGTTTATGCATCTGCAGTGTGTCGAGCTTTTGCTACGAATTATCCACCCTGAAGTGATTTTGTTTTCAACTTTCTCGATTAGTTCCTTGTTTGTTTACGTTATTGTGCAACTCGCAGGAGAAAAGAGGCGTCACAGGTGTTACTTTCAAAGTATGTGCGTGTGGTTTTATGCAGCATATCGACACTGTGATACGGATGCTCTGGTGTGACAGTGATGTAATCCAAACGACTTTATTTACCAGGACAGCAGTTTTAGCAGTTTTTTTTATCAATTCGTTTCATCCCTTCAGAGTAATTTTAAACGAATATTCGTCAACAACAAAAACAAATTATTAATAGCAGATTTTTGCTGTGAATAGAATGTGACAACCCAATGGCTGAGCTTAATGTGCAACCCAAGTATACGATACGACAAAACCAAGCCCTTACTCATAGTGGATAAATACGGACAAGGATAGCAGCGGTGCTTATATCCTAAAGAACACAAAAACAGCCCTCAATACAGCTTCTGTGTGGTGCACAGGATGTGTGCAACAGTCGATGACCATTGTTCTTTCGTATGCTAGACAACAACACTTCCGCTTCGCAAGAAAACAATCGGTCAAACTGTCGGCGCTATCGATTCGAAACTTCTCAGCAAATATGCTGAACAATCTTAACGCAGCCGGATTGGGTGGTGAGTTTGCCAAAAATAGATGTTCTGTCTTTTATATGTGATCCTTGTTTGTACTTAGTCGTATCACAAATCAGCTTATTGTTGCAATTCCGCGTTAAGAATCTATTATTACGTGTTGAGTGTTTGAATCTCCTTCTGTCATGTGTCATGCCAAGAAAGTGTTAAAAAAGAGTATTTTTACTATACAGGCGCACAAAAGAAAGAAAAAAATAGAACACATATCTCTACATTTATGATTCAATTACTTATACAGCACATGCCACAGCGTGCACTATGAGGTATTCCATAAGAATTGTTTGAAAGCTAAATTTATTCATAATAATATTAGTACAAAGTCTGCAACATAACAGATCCACAACGTCTAGAATACAACAATGTTTTTTTTTTGTAAAGATCACATGTCTTAAAATCCAATAATAGTTCAAACGTTAGTTGGAACTCAATTAAAAAAAAACTTTTTTGTTTGCTTTGCCAAGATATAAATCATTTTAAGTATCTTATTGACTTATTGACAATTGACAAAGATATGACTTATCTGCACGTATAATTTTTTGCAATTTGTGGCTGGGCAATAAATAAAAAACATAATTTTACACTATGTGTTCTTAAATATTTTATCATGAAATATTTTTAAAAATTCAAAACATAGTTTTAACCCAATATTGTAGCTATTGTAATGTTGGTTATATCTACGATTCTTTCTGATCATTTATCACATTCACATCACTTCTTGATCCTCTAAGCTTTAATTTAAAATAATATTTTGTATCATTTAGGCGTAATCTTTAGATAATAAGCTTATTTCAAATCCGAGACTTGAGAAAAAAGCGTATAATGCAATTACCAATATTAATAACTTTCTAGTATTGAAACTTAAGCTTCATTTTTAAACAGTGTTTTTTGTGTAATTGGTGTTCTGCTGGACAGATCATAGTTTGGAGAACACAATGTAAAGTAACTATTTGAAAATTTAAAAAAAACAAGCCTCGTACGACCTCACTCCGGGAAAATATTGTTTTAACTCCAATTTATTGAATCACTTAAATCAAACGATGCCATTAAAACCTTTGCACCCATATCCCGCGTACCAATGGTTTAGTCAATAGTAATTGTTCCAACCGTTGCATTTGTATACTCCCATGCCCATCTTAGCACTAATTGCATACGCTCTACCATCGTCCACTATTCGCAACAGTAAATCGTATTATAAATTAAGTTCCCAGCTTCATATAGTGTGCATATAAACCGCAACATCCCATCTCGGCGAGCTTGCGCGCACGCCTAACAAAAGCGTTAAACCGCGACACTATCAAAATTTGCATACGACCGCGAAACGAAACGAAACACTTCCAATGCACTGTAGCAATAGCTATTGCTAGTTTCATTACGACACACATAAAGCACCCAACACATACACAATTTACGACACATTAGCGGCCATGCATAATGCACCCCACAGCGATGGGAGAAAGGGGGAATGAATCGTAAAGCGTATGAAGCTGTAGGAAGGGATGGACCACTAAATGAGAGGGGGAAAAAACTTAATCGAAATCATTAGGTCCACCGCCCGAGGGTCTCTCTGGTGTGGTCCAATCGAATTTCAAACCACATTACATTCGCACGTGAGTAGAGCCCACTGGAGCCGCTTTATAGCTTCTCTTTTGGCACCTTTATCGGGTAGAAGCTCCTACTAAAAGTGTAACGCTTAAGCGACCATCACTGGTTACACCAGCGTTGTGTTAATTTGTACTCATAAAATGATAATGAATGGTACCATCGTAATTAAACGGTAAACAATTGAAATTATGATCGTTTAATTGAAACATCATAATTGAAACCCCCATGTCATATGATGGGGTTTTAAAATGTTTTGTATTTGGTCATTCACCTGCATTGCAGATTATGATTTTCAGCGCTTTTATTACCAATAGCGCTGAAAGCACAATGAGCCAATAGTTTCGCACACATCGTAATATTTAAAGTAATGGGTAATTAATCCCATCCCGCGGACCCATTGAACCATATTTTTTTTTATTAATTTAGCTTTATGATTGATCATGCATGAAAACAACTAAATGAGGATGAGGATTTTGTTTAATTCGAGTTGTACTTTCAGCGGATTTGTACGTGAAGCTTTAGTTATTTTAACATCGTAACCTGTTCACAAGAAAAATAATGTTGACATTTGTCAATTGACTTCAGTATAAGTTAATCATTTTTTAACACAACTCATTTGTAAGTTCAAGTTACACCAAACACAGATACTTTAAAATCAAATGTTTAAAAAGTTTAGCAAGAATTGAGTAAAAAAAACATTCTAAATTTTGTTCACAAGATGATCTTATCCTTTAATTGATCGCGCATTGAAATATGGCAAGAGTGTACGAATTAAGAGAGTTTTTGTTTGTATTCTTTTTACTTTTTTATATTTTTTATGAGTTTCGTGGTACTCTTTTCGGCCAAACTTAACTTATTTTTATTATAATATGTTATTTAAGACACAGTGTCTTCATGCCGATCATGTCTGTCATCACTACTGAGACTTATGAGTACTAAACACATAATTGAAAACAGCCTTTAAAAGCCTTTTTAAAAACCTATGCAACTAAAAATAGCGAATCGAATGCAAAATCAACGCGTGAAGCTGTGCAATCGATTCTGTGAAACACTGATTAACGTAGGTACGCACATTTCATTGCTAAACAATATTCCCCAAGTAGCTTTCTAGGATTACGTAAATGTTTCAGAAGACAATAAAATGGGATTTTATTCATTCATTTTACAGTTGAAACTATAACACTTTGCAATCCGGTTCAATTGTTGGAATTCAAAACCAGCTCCAAATGCCCTTCGACGAGATACAAAAATTGCTAATAGCATAGAAGCATTCACAGAAAAAGATCTTTCTTGAATATACAACATGGCTTTCTATCCAGAGCTTTTTGCTTAAAAAAAACACCAATTCCTACCATCCTGCCACACCGCATAGAGATGGGCCTTTTTCTACTCAACCAGCGTGCCAACCATCGCCAACCAACCCAAATGGTACCACTAAAAGACGGTGACGATGGAGCCGAGAATGAAATGGTGATAATGTTTAATTTAATTTTATTAAAACCTATTTTCACGCCATCGAGCGCCCGTGGAGTCGAGCAGACGACCCGTGTGCCAAACCACGTTTTACGATCGGTGGCGCTGGTCGTCGTGTCGGCACCGTACACCGTTTCGGTTGCAGGATGGAACGGGTACGCTGGGGTGGTACGTGGCATTGTCGCGAATCTCAAACCTGTGTCGTGTGCTACTATCGATCGAAATGGATTGCAGGTGACTCCTTCCCTGTGCCAAACCAACGGAAGCAAGTGAGCGCTGAATAGACAAGAAGCTGTGGAAGCTTGTGGAAAAGTCGGTTCCATTTTGTCCCATGTTTCAGGACACTGATTCCGCTCGCTCTCTCTCTCTCTCACTCTCTCTCTTTCTCTCTCTCTCTCTCTCTCTCTCTCTCTCTCTCTCTTTCTCTCTCCTTCACTCGCACACAGACTCGTTGAATGCTGCAGTACAAACTCCAGTTGAGCGAAACTGAAGGACCTCGAATCGATTTTTCGATGAATTGTGGCAAATTGCACTTCATTGCAGGCGTAAAACGTGAGTGTTCGTAGTCAAATGAACAGCTTGCCACTCCGACCCTGTCGGTGAAGCAATGGTAAAGATGTGACAATGCTGTGAGGAAAATGGGCGGATATATTTTCAGAAAACTGGTGTCCATATGATTCGGCACAGTCAATTCGCGTACGTTTGCACTCTCGCGGAATGGATATCTGAAAAGTGCATTAGATTCGTACAAATATGCGAAAGCTTACACTCATTAGTGCCACTTTCCAATTCATTAGTGCACGTGTAATTGGTTCGTACCGATGAAATACAAACGAATGGTAAGGTTGTGCTTTAAGCACGGATGCGAACAGATGCACCTTAAATTTGCGTAGGCCAGCGCCTTTTTGTCTCAGTTAAAGAGAATACCTTTACATATAAACGAGATACTGCTCATGTTGGGGCATTGAGAAGTTATTTTTAATGTTTTTTTTTTACTTCTTTTGTTTACCGACCACAGATGGGACGGTCGACCTTTAAATATTTATTACCCACCCTTCATGCCCCGTTCGGCCTGTTTCAACGTGTCAAAACAAGAGAACAAGGGAAAAAAGGCTACAAAACTGAAAGAACTGGTTTACGTGGATGGACACCCTTGCCGACGTGGAGAGAATTCATATTTTTTAAACATTAATTATATCGATCGACCAGGATGGTTATGCTGGTGAAAGGTGGCGGTTTTACGCCTTTACGTCCCTCTCCTTTGGCCGTCTGGAGGGGTTGACAAATGGAATATTGGCTCAACTTTTCGCCGTCTTCCAGCATATACACACACAGACAACGCACTGATTCTGTACGTCCTGGTAGCTGATGTTTGTTGTCATACCTTACACATTACGTGCGCTAGACGGTTGCTGTATGGGTTGGACCGCGTTTCCACGCAACCAAAACAGAAACCAGACGTATAAGGGAACGCTTTCATAATTCAAAATGAAATAGACCCTGGGGAGCCGTCAGTAGTGGTTCGTTCCTGATGGAAGATGCGAACGGAAGGTCACGATAGAGGCTAATGGTAGTGGAGTGATTTTTACACGCAATCAGACATTGAGGTTTGAGGTTTGCGAGTTTGAGAATAGATTAGCGACTGAGTAACACTAGTTGTGACTGTTTTCGGTTGTGCAGGAATCCAAATTTATTGTTTACGTCTTCTAAAACTAGTTAAAGAGAACTATTGCAATCATTATATTGCACTATTGTCAAACAGAACTATTGCAACAACTATTTGCAATCATTTTTCACTATTAGCAATGGTGCAAGCAACTTGCATCTAGCTCCTTGTGGTTTTCATTACCTGCTTTTGTTCCTTTTCCATTGTTTAATTAATGATTTGCAGCTAAAAACGCTAAATAGGCTGCAAGACCTAAATGTTACGTCTTAAATATTTAGATTATTTTTAGTCCAATAATTGCTATACTTATATATAATATACTACATATATACTTATACATAATATACTACACATAATGTAGTACATTATATGTGTCGAATTAATGCATGTAGCTCAAATATATTAGACAACACAACCGATAAACGAAAAAACTAAACAAAAATATACCATATTTACCAATGTTGAACCCATTTACACTGAAAACCAGCTCCACTGAAATTATTTAAATTTCTATTTCATTTCTAAGCTCCATACCGTGAGAAAGACGCCCTAATTAAACTCTATTCTATTATTGTACATGCAGAGAGTAAAAGTGTAAACTAAATTAGCATGCACCTGTACACCTTCCGTCCCAGAATAACTCTACAAATTGTTGAACCCACCCAAGTGGTACAATAAAAAGTCAATCTAATTTTTCACACCAGCCCCCCAAACACGCTAATTTGAACCATACCGCTTTCCATTCAAAATCTAATTCATCAATCGATACAATGATTCTTCGAATGGCGGACGCTAAACACGAGGGCCGGCACAGGCACACATTCACAAACGCACAAAGCGTAACATCATCATAAAAGGGGACCAATCAAAGCCTAATAACTCATTACGCTGCGTGTGGCTTGTACGCATGAATGAATTGGATTTTTCTTCCCATCTTTCCGCTTCCACAACTCTGCGCGCTGTCTCCGGTGCGGTGGAATGTTGGAACGATCCATATTGACACATTCCATACCATGGTTCAGTTCAACAGCAGAGCAAAACTTGACGGTGAAATAAACACGCTACCAGCCAGACCGGACCGAGCTCCAGTAACATTGGTGTGGATGTACTACAAAGACAAGAAAAAACACCAACGTACCGTACCAATAGCCAATCAACCGCAGAAAAGAAAACAGTAGAAACAGAAGCGATCGCTTTGTGTGCTTCTCGTTAAAAATATCAGCCCCATGGTGATGTAGTGAAAACATCATCACTTCAGAAATCCCTGCAGCCCAGAAGTCGATGCTTCATCCATGCACTGCCTTTTTACACGTTTTCAATATAGGTGGAAGAGGGGGGAGTCTTACAGCACATAGCACCACAGCCACATCATGAGGGTGAGGCTGGTACCGCGAAGAGTGGTGCGCAGAAGCCCAGGAGCCACTTTGCTTGTTGTATTTATTTCTCAAGTTTCCAATAGCGTATGCTAGTTTGTCTTGAGAATGCAATACATGCAGCGCTCCGTTCCCTGGCCTGTTCTCCCTGGTATTTGAAGGTCCTCAAGCTTTCTTGGTTAAACTTTCATATGGGCTCCACGATATGAAGGCGAGATACGGTGGGGAGGGCGCTCACAAACGCTGACAAACTGCACCACAAAACGGTAGCCAAAATCGTATAGATGTGTTAAAATTAACACCTGCATATGAAGAGTAGCATAAAAGTGTTTCTGATACGTGTCTTCCACGAATAAACTTCACGAGCCTGCTGGATGGAGAGCCACGGTAGCTTTCCTGGGTCTCCTGTCATGGTGGAAGGACGGGAAAGAGGGGGAGGGGTGGCGGTCGGGTATACGAAGAGGCAAGGACAAACTAACAGAGAGAAGTAAAAAATCGAGCACACTATCTCACACGACTGCCAGAACGGATATCGAATCGCTATGGGATCACCTCAACTACCACCACCACATACGGCCCAGCGACTGTTTAGCTGTCGCGGTGTGATGGGATGTGACATGAGTCCGTTTAAAAGACTGTTTCACCCCGTTCGGGCTACCGGGTAAAATTGCTGCTACGGCAACATCGTCATCGATCCGGTCTGACGTAAACGGTGTAAAGTTGATGACAGTTGGCATTTGCTTGACTGTTGCCCAGGGATCGGTGATGCTGTCGAATGGGATCACCAGCACTGGTTGGCCAGATTTCGGTGAGCTCATGTTGTTGTGGAGCCATAGACTTTGACGGTTATTAAGCGTGAATTTTCGATAAAGCAAATAACGAGCATTATTGGGACAAAAGGCAGAATGTTCGGCAGAGAACACAAAACAGGAGTTGAACCTGGAGAAATATCAGTTACAAAGTTTATAGTACGTCTCAGTGCCTTGAAAAGGGAATTAGCTAAAAACTGATTTACATGTGCTGTAAACAAGTGAACGATCGACATGTTAATTCTAATGTATTTATTGTTACCTTATTTCCAATATAAAGCGAAGAATAATTTTAATCATATACTAAATCTCATATTGACAAAAGAAGAATAAAATTGCAAAAAAAAACCTTTTATTATACGATAGCAATGATACCAACAATAACATACAATAAAACAATAACGCTAGGAAGTACGTCAGTTCTTCGCATTGTTATAGAAATTGTACGATGTTAGGTCACACGCCTTGACAACTGTATTGCGAGATTTATTTATTTTATACCGGGTTTATATGGTTTATTATTTATTTATTATTATTATTTTATGTTAATGCTATTACTTATTAATTCTTTTTTTTTATTCATTATTCATTTAAATCGGTCAATTATCCAACTTTCACCGTTTTACCGACTATTGTACATTAAATAAAAAAAGCAAATGAACTGCCACAAATTTAAAGCAATTCTCAACTCCATATTGGCATTTTCTACTCACACGCTTTGTACTTTCAAAAGCACATGTTTTGTAAAACACTATTTAACGAAACAATTAGTGCAATCGAGTAATGCTTAACAGTTTACCATTTCTACCCACCCGCAGGTCCGAAGGAATGTGATCTGCCGAAATCGGGCCTAACATCCCTGCACGGTGCGACCGGATTCGGCCAGGTGCCCAATTCCGGCACCGCCGACAGCAACGGCAACCGGTTGCACGTTAACAGTGGCGCCGGTGGCAACACTGGCACTGGGGGCGGCACGGGCGGTACAGGTGGTGGCAACGGTGCTGGCTCGCTGTGTGAGCCGCACAACATACACCAGGATCAGGTAAATGTAGCTATACGGGGGGGTGTACCTCCCAACCATTCAACCCATTTCCCGGTCGGGCTGCCCAAGTCCCGACTGCTACTGCCCGAAAGGTGAACGACTTTGCTTACTCTCCACCAGAATGCTGACAAACATGGCGCAAAACAGAAACGGCACCGAACACGCTTCACACCGGCGCAGCTGAACGAGCTGGAGCGCTGCTTCTCCAAGACGCACTACCCGGACATCTTCATGCGTGAGGAGATCGCCATGCGGATCGGTCTCACCGAGTCGCGAGTGCAGGTGAGTACGCTGGGCTGGAGCCAAACCTTGCTTGCTTTCCCTCCATGTGAAGATAGTTCACAGCTACTGGCAGGCCACACCCTGGCACACGTTTCCCTCAGGGTTCACGAGATTGTCCCGGGACGTGCCTGCCTAAGGGAGTGCCGCAAAACCGTGCACCGTCATGCAGGGTTGGTGTTCCGTACACAATCGTACAGAGTTGGCAGCGAACCAGGGGCGTTTTCTCACACCCTATTTACCGTCTAAGGTTATTTACATAAATCACTTTTCTCGTACGAGGAATGTTTGAGGAGAAAAAGGCTGGACGACAGCTCGCAAGAACGAAAGCAGTCAAGATAAAAAGTTTGGATAACATGAAAGCATCCAGAACATTTTGACAATTTCCTCATCCTTTTTCCCCTTTGGTGCGGTTGCTCAATAATTGCTTTAGGGTTTGTTTACAGATGGCGTAGCTAATCTTTTTACACGGCCAATATTGTATCCGTTCATGTGTGAAATATTGGATAGAGTCTTTTGGGTTCATAACTGAACCAGGAGATATTTGCGTTATTGTTCTATTCGAAGTATTAGTTTAAGGTAATACATTCGGCGTCACCGTGGACATTGAAAACAGCTACCAGTGTCTGCGGTTGATTTTCCAGAAATTGCATCTAATTCGTCAATTTCGCGCCTAATTCTGCGGCTATGCGCTTCGATAAATCCTTACAAATGTAATAAATTTCTAGAAATTTTGTTCCCTGTGTGGCAAGAAATAGCTACACTCGATGGATGTTTTACACATGTAACAACGACATCAACATCTCCATCCATCCGCACCAGCAAAGCGCAACGGAATGTCCGGCCTTAGCATCACTAATTAACAATTAAATCGACCAAATGAATCACTTAGCTAATCCGTTTTCCCAGCAAGCAAATCTACTACCTCAGACATCCGAGATTAGTGTACTACATAGGTGTTTTGCTGTGGCTCTGACCACAACAGAATGGGACGGCGACGAGGGGAGCATAATTATTTAGCCCAGTTTCCATTTACATAAACATGATTCATGATACCTGTTCCTCCCGTTCCTACACGTTCGATTAAGCTACCGCACTTCGAGCCGTCTAATGATTGTCTGAGGAAATGTGTCCCGGGTCGGACAGACGACAATGCTGATTGTCGTCAGCATGTCTACCAGTAACAGTGATATCTGACACGTGTTAACGAACGTGTCGGGCAGAAGATTCTAAACTTGTTTAACCCTACTGTTACTCGAGCCCCAAACCATTCCATCGATTAGAGCCATGAGAATCGTAACGAATCCGAAAAGCATGCTTTTCTTACCATTCTTACCTCTTATCGTACGTTTCTACTATCTACACTTCGGTCGGTTTTTCTTCTGCATTATGGTTAGCAAGACCCGGTCTAACTTTCAATACGTTCTCAGTTCTACACATAGATATAAGTACATTGAGTATGATGCAAGGTCACTTTTAACTTCAACAGCCTAATTCCACACCATAAGTAGCATCATTTTTGATTGATGCATGTAGTTTCATTTTTGATAGAATATCTTTTAATTCAAAATTGAATTTACACAATTGTTCATGTTTAGCAGGTATTCAATAAGCTGTCTAACTTAAATTAAACACCAAATTTAAGAACACATATGCCATCTCATTATTTAGAACAAATAGGTGGTTTCACGTTCTTCTGGTTAGCTAAATTCTATGAAATGTATCACTTTGCTAGATTTTCTCCCCAGATCCACATTCTTCCCATATTCTCGACAGATTATTTTGGCAATACTAAACCATGCAACAAACCTTTAGATCCCCTTATCATCCCATAAATCAATCAAAGGGCTTCAACTTCATGAAACAAACTTTAAACAATCTGATCACGTTCTCGGCGACCCCTAGCATACATGTGTGTGTGAGTGCGTTCATACACTGTGCTGGATCAAATACACTCCTCACTGTGAGCCGGATGCAAAGGATAGCCGACCAATTTTCCTAAAGACAAACGCAGCGACAAAGCTCCTCCAAATCGCTTCCAAAATCAAGCGCACCAACTTTTTGATCCTGTCTCTCTTTGCATGGGAAATCCTACCGGAAAAAATAGATCCCCAACACCAAACATCACTTTTGCAAAAGGCTCTCTGCATCCGTAGCCAATGCCGGCAATCGAATAAAGTGTTTTCAAGGTTATTGCAGCGGCTTAGCTCGGGATCATGCAGATTGTGGACTCACCTCGCCGAGCACACCGAACGTACGCCTGTGTACGTCACTAAACGTGTGCCATAAAAGAAGATTTTATATTCACTTCACTCGCATCCCATACACGATGCCATCGATATGATTGCCGCTCGATAGGAGAAGGTGATTCAACAAATCGAACACAGTTCCACAGTGGCATCACACGAGGTGTGGGCAGAAGTTTTCACTAATCACACCAATAATAAAGTATCCTTTCAGTGCCACCAATCCCCTCCGAGATGGCCTTGTCGAAAGGAGCTGTTATGTATGAAACCCGCACTGAAACCGCACATGGAACATAAATTCCCCAACTTTACGCCTCCCCCTTGGCTAATGAACTTGTTTTGTGGATAGAGAGCGACAATACACAGTGCACGATGGTCCGTATGGTGTATACCTAGGAAAGGTAACACTACTAGCATTGTTTTTCCATTAAAACGTTCGGACTCTTGCGACAGTATTAAGCCGCATACACTGGTTTCCCACACAGTCGAACCACTTTTGGTTTCTTTTGATGGTAAAACTTTTGCTTGAAGCAAAACTGATCCTTTCCTACATTTGGGGTCGATGAATTTCCATGTCCCTAAAAACCGCAGCATTATCACCGTGTGGCTGAGAACAACTTTCCGACATGAATGCGTAGAAGAAGCTTCGATTAGCTTTTACCCAAACGATCATTTTCATCGTCTTCAGACGGAGTAGGAAATATAGGTATGAAATAATCATCCAATGTTTCCAAACGATGCTACACTGGCTACAAACCGTTCTTTCTCCTTTTCCGCAAGGATTCCTAATTCCGTCGCCATCGGGCACGAATAAGGGGAAAGAATTTTATTCGTTTTTTATGATATCATTATGAGTTTATTGGTTTGCTTTTATAGCATTGCGCCCAACTCCAATGGGGTTCGTTGTGCTCGACTGTGGCCACCACGATCGTCCAAAGAAAAGCCGCCCATTCACATTCGACGAACCTCTCCCGCTCCCCGACAGCGGTAGTTTGTTTGATGTGTTGATTGTGCACCAAACGTGCCAGTCTGTTCACAGCGGTAAGCAGCATCACAACGATAGAGCTATCAGAATGCTATTTTTTGCCGTCTTTGTAATTTCTTCTTTTTCCCCTGCGCGAAAGTCAATCGTAGAATGGAATTAATTCGAACCAATTTCCCTCGTCTTTATCTGCCCTACTGGAGATATGCGCACAGCCAGTAAAGCTACAGAAACCATTCGGAAAAGCACACGAAGGGTGGAAGTTGGGATTACTTTCACATTTTTCAATTGTGACCAAACCAATTAAAGGATTTGCGTTTCCCATTCGCAATGAGAATGACCGGTCGCCGGGGACAATGAACGTTTGATCTTACACATTTTACCCATTACATTGTAGTGTTATTACGTGCGATCAAACTGTGCACTTATGATCAATAAATTTTCTCACAAACTTTTGCTAACTTGCAAGTGCTGAAGTGTTTCAAGAATACAAATGCTGTATTTGTGATAGTTGATTATATTAATATGGCATATTTTGTGTCAACGTACATAGTTTTGTATAAAAAAAGAAAATAAAATCTCAAAATACCAAACATTGGTAACCGGATGAGTTAACAGAGTTTAACAACAAAACTACCCAAATTTACTTTAGCTAGTATTCAACAGCTTTCTGTTTTGCTTATTCCTTTACGTTAAACCTTTACGCCAAAACTCAAAACAACGTCCACAAACCGACGAAAAATACGCAAACAGCAGGGATCTTGGGAGCGATTTATGGCCAACCGAAAACCCCCCGGGTGAAAAGCAGCCAAGCCCATGCTGCCGCATGCAAATAAAAGAACCGACGTTGATCTCCTAGGGGGTCAACATGCACAAGCCGACCGGGTAAATCGTGAGAAATGATAGTAAACTCCTTACTTACCACGGAGCAGTACCCTCGACGACTTTTTTTTTGGTTTTGTTTCTCCTTACTTTACGTTCTGCTCGTCTGCACGGTTAGAGCACGGGGCACTCAGTAGAGTAGAGTAGTACCAGCGTGTATGGTAACTTGGGCCTGGTGAAGCTTCTGCCAATCCTTGGTTCTTATCATTCAAACCGTCCAGTGTGGAGGCCATTTTTTGTTGCCAGGCCGAGCGTAAACCCGCTAGTGGTGGTGTGCCACACTGGCTTGAATGTATGTGTGGCATTAGTTGTTGTTCCCCAAATCCCCACAATGTCAATTTATATGCGGAAATAATTCCTGCTCTTAATCCTCGAGCTGCCGACCCCGTGAGCTGGGCAGGCATCCGAAATCCCTGTGCATAAATAAATTCCTCCCAACGCCCAAACCATTCAAGCCGAGCTGTACCGTACCGTGATAGCAGAGCACATATTAAAGAGGCTTGGATATGCCTTAGTTTACAGCATATAATCATAGGTAGCGTCATGTAAAACTTACATTATTTTCGTAACCATCACCAAACGCAATTATGACGCGTGAGAAAAGTCGCCGTGCTATCGGGAAATGCTTTCGGGAGTAAAACACGTTTCATACGCCTCCGTCCCATTGCGAGGTCACTGTACGGTGGTTAATCAACTGATCCCAAAAATCAAACCACACGGCTGTCATGCCATCGCCTCAAACTCGTCTGAATTCAAACAACGCAACACGAGCGCACAGTAACGGCATGACAATGGCATGAGAAAGGAACCCACCAACATCAACAAAGGGACAATTCCTTAACCCAATCGTTGTGAGTGAAGGAATCCATCTGGGGGAGACTGCTCGAGCCGGTCTGTAATTGGATCGTTCGCCACCGATTCTACTGTGGTCGGTATGACATTTGATCTGTGCAATCCTCGAAGGGCGAAGAACACCGTTCCCTTTGAAGGTGATGATGATGCTGAAAGAGGGGGTTCGGGAAAGAGAGGTCAGACAATCGGACAGTGTGGACGAATTTCCAGTTTGAGGTCGATACAGCATTGACCGGTTTGGGGCGCGTGTGGTTTAACCGTGTGGTGGTCAGTGTGCGTCTGGTTTGAAAGTGTCTTTGGGTTCTCGCCCCGCGTGTTTTAGGATTGTTGCTGGTTTCACGCAAATATCAGGTTGAAGCCACCCTGTAGGATTGTCGAGGCATTTCAAAAGCAAAGCATAAACCGTATTGCAGTGCTAATTCGGAGGTGGTTTGGATCGATTATTATTAAAGTAGGCAAAATAAGTTATTTCTTTTATTATGTTTGATTACAAATTCACTCACCTGAGAAACCCGTTTTTAAGGTTTTCTTACTTTTTGAGCTATTGTGACCGTTTACCATAAGACACCAAACTTGTAGCGCCTTCTGCAAAATATCACTGAAAGTCAATCACTTTTCACGATCTAATCGAACATTCATTATTATTAACATTCATTACACCAATATGTTTCACTACAAGAGTTGTAATTGAATATCATCTGGATGACTGATCATGATATATTTTGAGAAACTTTCCCATAAGTTACGCAATTTTACTTACATACTACCAACTGTAGAACTTAATGTAATCTGAGATAAGGGAATGCAACGAAAAGAATACGGGAAAGGAGCTAGAAGCTTGCGATTTATTTTGCGCATATTTCTAATGCAGAAAGTGTCCTGGGAAAAAGAGATGTGGAAATTGACCTTATAGAAACATGCATAACATAGCATTGCTTTAATCATTGCTCATTTCTACCCATAGCAGTTCTCCCATTTTATGTCATTTCCAGACGGCTAATTCCTAGGACCTTTAATTCATATGTTAAAAATGCTACTGCATGACGAACTGTTCAAATTAATATAAATTCTCTAATGGTTCATCCACGCCGTAATGACACGTGATTGAAGCAGCTGTAATAAAAAGCGACTTTGCTCAGTCGCCTGCCATCTCTAATTCCAGGCGCATGATACTCTTACCGTGCCAAGACTTGTTATCTTGTTGCAATTGTATCTATTTTTTAATAATCTCCAAATTACAAACAGGTAGTTTCACCTGCAGGTTAAGCAATTTGGGAAAAAAATCTTTAAACTTGTTCTGCCTCGGGACTTATTTCATTCCCCTTTTGTCATGTCGCTTGTTGCACGCGCCATAAAACACACGGCCACGTATTTTTACATCTACATCTACCCGAACGCGTGAGTGTGCATCGTGTGCCATCGTGCGAACCCACCTCTGTAATGCGGAACACGTGGCGAAATTTAATATAAACGGCAAATAAACAGAAATTGATTTAGTTTTTTATTCCCTACTCGGGCATGTGGCTGCAATTGACAACTTGTCCACCTGTTATTTTGTGCATGCTGTGTAGGGGATGAATTCTTTTCTGTGTGTGCGTGTGTTTTTTGTCTTCCATTTTCTGCTCATCCTTGAAAGGGTTCACGCTGTGTTTTGCCCCGCTCCGGGTGGAACAACAAATTGTTGTAAATTTACACACAGCCATTGTGCGGAACCGCTGCGCTTTTTTGTGTGTTTTACCTACCCTATGCACTACCACCGATTGCAATAACATTTAAACACACTTTCCATTCAGGTATGTCAGCTAACGACATCTTAGTCCTTTTTCTTGACTCAATCTGGCCCGTCCCGATTTCACAAAGCCTCTCCTCCTCCTCTCCCCTTCTCCACCAATGAGCATGTGGTGTTACAGGTTACAGCAAATTCAGAAATGCTGTAATGATTTTAATAAATAATAGGCAACCCGCACCGACTGACAACGACTGCGGCAGTGTACAAGGAAAACGACTCTAAACCTCGAACCGCACCGTACACGACCCAGATTGCCGCTCGAATGGGGTACATATCGTACACACACACAATTTTCGCACTCCCATTCCCAGCCCCAGCAGATACGGACGAACGGGCGGAAATTAGCCGTGCAACTGATGACGAGCAAACAGGTCAAATGGGAGAGGGTGACGATTCGAAAAAGGGACTCGGTATAAGGCAGGGCGCCGAGCTGAGGCGCTAGAAATCGAATCAAAAAGTCATCCCATTTACACCGCCACTGTCTTACTTTCACTTTACCCGCTGCTCTTTTCTCCCCTTCTGGTCGGTCTCACTTTATGTGTTTTGGTTCCTTATGCCGAGCTCACGGCAGAGGAAATTCGAATCGAACCACGAAAAGGACAAAAAAGGATACACACAGGGAAACGGCTTTCTTCCCAAAGGACACGGCACATCTGATGTTGCCCCGGCCCGCCAGCCAATATTGCGTGGGATTGTAAGCAGAGAGCGGCAAGTGGTAAAGATTTTCCCAACATGATAAATAGTGCGGCTAGTAATGTGCTATTAATCCCGAATAGATTTAGCACGGGAAAAGATTTATTCCGTGCGTACTACGACCCTTTTGCTGCCAGCACGCATTACCAACCTTAGGGGGGCCCCGTTGTAGTGGCCCCAGGAAGAAGGGTGGTTTTACCGTTGTCTGTCTGTCGCGCAAGTCATTGTGCCCCGGTAGGTGTTGGTTCTTTGGCAAAATTAGAACAATGGGTGAAACAATCCAAGCGGGCATAGAATGTAGTACGCTCATTAATAGCACAGATCCTATTTTTACCGTACTTTCTAACAAATATATCGTTTCTATATTTTTAATTTCGAATCTTTACTTTATAATTAGTTCTGTTATGCTTTTGAGAAAAACTAGCCTCAATTCGAAATATAATCTTAAGTATCATCGTAATATACAATAGCTGCCAAACTACCAAATATACCAAAAAAAATACATACAGCAAATGTGTGTAAACATGTTTAATGTTCAAGAGACTCAAATTATTTTTGAAAGCATTTTAGTAATTTACATTTCATTCATTTTATCATAACAATAAAAATAAAAAAATGGCCAAAATATTATTTTTACCACTGTGAATCAACGGGAAACTGTGACTAGTTCATTATTTACTAGTCAGGATATTTGTACGAGCCCAAAAATAAACAGGCTACAAATTCCTTCTGAAAATCCCCTACCAAACCTTCCCTCAACTTCTCTCCCTCCCCATTATTTCTCCCACGTATAGTTGTACACGATTTCAGTTCTGGCCCTTTTTAGGCCCGTCTAATGTGTCTGCTGCCGGTAGTGACAGTGCGTTGAACGTTTCCCCCCGCTGAGCGAAAACACAGCCAGTGATGCGATGGCCGACCGCTGTGCCAACACTGGGGTGTGGAAACGGGTGTTGATGAAGGTTGTGTAGGGATCGACAGATTCCCTAATGCAGACCGTGTCCCAAATGCGGAGGGAAATGGTGGTATTGGTGGTTGTGATGGTGTACCGACAAATCCTGCCCAAAAGTGCGAGGTAATGAAAGTGTAATAAAAGTATTATTGAGGCGTACGATTTATTGTTTATTTATTAATAACATGCAAATTGAAAACCTTCGGGCGGGTTTATCGATAACGAACCGAATCGCTCCAAAAGAATGTGTTGACTGGTAATCGATTTCGTTGCATACCGATGGTTACCTGATATCGTTATTTGACATTTTTTCGTTTCTAATAATGAAATTTGCTACTCGTGTAATATTGCTATCAATTGTTATAACATGCTAGCTTAATTATAAGGAAACAACGGCGAGTCACAATAGTTTGCAATAATTAAAAACGTGAGTTAAATTATTTAACAATAAATATTAAACATTATATTGATTTTTTTAATTGAAATAAATGGAACTTTAGTTTTGTTTACAACTATATTTAAAAACATCTGAAAAGTATTTAATATATGTTAGAATCAACAAGACACGTTGAAAAAAAACTTTTTACATCATGTATGGTCTCTGCCTTACAGGACAAATTTGACCTACGTAATGGAGTGCCGCTATTTAAGGTCAATGTAGCAATATTTGTTTTGCTCTTCTGCTGTGGTGAAGTCACCAACAAAGAGGCAAGCGATTCATTGTTTAGGCAACTTTACAACAATTAGTCCGAGCATACCAAATAGTTACACAACACAGAGCATAAGATGAATGGTTCTGACAATAGGAGAATTCCATAGAAGAGTGTTTTGTAAAACTTAATATTTTTTATTAATAGTTTTGTAAAACGTAAATTTCACACTTTGACTGCAGTTTCCAAGATTGAACCGAAATATATATTTTCCGGGAATTTTCCCCAAAGGGACTATTTTTGGGTGGAATTTTGTTGATAATTTCGTTAAATACTATGGGTTGCCACGATCTCCCCCCTGTCCATGAGCTTGTGAGTGGGGATTGAAATCCTACATGCACCCTACATGGGGAGAAAAACTACAAAAATGTTGCAAACCACTGATTTAGATCTTCACCACGCTTATAGGAACACAAAATCAAGGACTGGACTCGATATAACCAAAACGTCCAAGTAGACCCGGGATAATGTGCTCTTTCATGACTCAGAGAAAAAATATTTTTCAGCCAATATAGATTATAGCGCCAGAAATTGTAATATTAAACCCCATTCTTAAGCAGATCGGCCGTTTTAGAACTTCCCTCGTAAAATAAGAAAAAAAGATTATTGTCAAATTTTGTTGGACGACCCTATGAAATTGAATAGTTTTTTTTTTAGAAAGAGGAGTAACAAGTATAAAAACATTGTAAATTTTGATATTATTTAATTATATGCGCGATAAATCGAACTTTGGATTGTGGTTTAATGAACCCTTTTGTTTTTTAAATGAAATTGGACTAGGAATTTCTATGACAATTGTATCTCTATCAAGCATGTTGACGTTAGTAAATTGATAATGTATATAATATGATGATCGAGCCGGTCTCATTGTACAGTCGTCAAGTCGTACGACTTAACAACATGCCCGTCATGGGTTCAAGCCCCAAATAGACCGTGCCGCCATACGTAGGACTGACTATCCTACTATGGAGGGAAATCAATAAGTCACTGAAAGCCAACCCCCCACAAGTGGGTTGGTAAGCCTTAACCGGCATCGGTTGTTGAGCCAAAGAAGAATAATATGATTGTTTTACTCTATAGCTTACATCCGCATGATGCACATTCACAATAAGATAAAACAAAACATATCATATCATATCATGATTGCCCATCAAAGAGTCTCAAATTCTTTCAACCCGTGTGCTCTATTTCTATGAACACTTATCCTTTATTTTTCCCCATGAAACTATCAGTACTAAAATCACCAGAATAAAAACAGTGTATGTGCAATAATGTACCACGCAAATGTTTTATTTGCCGATGCTAGTGATTAAATAAATTATGCTATTTATACATGAAAAAAATACAAAATACTAAGCTATTTGTGAACAAACTACACTATTTTTTCGTGCTAATGTTACTCATCTTGAAATGTTGACTCAATATTCAACCCATTGATGTACATAGAGTTTTCATTGATTTGTTCCGTTTGCCTTTCTCATACAGATATTATATTTTTCAATTTCTTCTAAAAAGAGCATTAAAATTGCGTGCTGTAAATGATCCCATCAACCATTAACAAACTGAATGCACTTAATTATAATGCAGTCATACTAAATCTGTCGTGGCAAAACCACAAAACAAACATTTCCATCTTGCATATTGCTCGTATCAACAGTCTCCGTCTTTTTATGCAAACAGCTCACGCAAATTAAAACAACCAGTCAATTGTTTTCAATCTACCTTTCCACGAGCCGCCACTTCTTTTCCCAAAAGAGCAAGAAAGACTCCGGCTGTACGGTATTCTAATTTTCCCCAGCTCTGCCTGCGGTACATTACGCACGCCGAAGACAATCATCAAGAAGTTTCACTTGCACAAACGCCTGTTCGCCATCTTTCAGCGGAACGGTGCTTAGAAGAAACCGCCAGCAGCCTCAGCACCGTGCGCATTCGCAACCAGCCACGGACACAATCATCGTAAAGCATCTGCTGGTACGACAATACACCTGACACGCAGCAGGCAAACAGGCAAGCTTTTAATCTGATTTAATTCATGCGAGGATTAGTGGCATGAAACTTTCAGGAAAATTGATAATAAATACATTCACAGCACACTGCTGCATGCTTGGCGCTCCATCGAGCGCACCGTTTTTGACGCACGGGGATTTCCGCAAGACACCAACAAACAATCTAAGACGACCGATGTCTTATGGTCCCTTGAAATGGTAAGAAGACGTCTGTGCTCGTATCGTGCGGTTGATTTTCGTACCGGTGTGCTGTTAAGCCAACTGCTATCTCTACCATCCGTTATGACAAGGTGTCGACTTGCTGTGCAAAGCCTCCATTGCCCGTTAGTGCAAGCGCAAGTACTAAAGGATGCGTGCCACAAGATGCAAAGCGAACGTGGAAGTTTTCTTGCCAGAGTTTCTCCCTCGTTGGTCTCAGAATGATTGTTTAGCTCTGGTGCTTTGTTTCTTAGCTAATGAGTAGTAGGATTCCTTAGCGACTGAGGCACGTTTATCAAGCATCTTTCCTCCATACATGGAATGCTATACATGGAAAATAAAAGGTTTGCACGAACGTTGATAAAACGATACTTCCATCAACTATCAACGAGGTGTGCGCATATTTTAAACTCGTGCCTGTGATCATACGGATGCTGCTCTGTTTCCACGAGTTAGGAACAGTGAAAGGCTTTCAGGCTGGGATTGTGTCGTTCGAATGAATGAATTGTCAAGTGATCAAATTCTACAGAAGATGCTTTACGACTACCGCTCAGGATCGTTACAAACCCTGTCACAAGCATCATAAAACCTCGCGCTCGTGATGACAACCACTTCACCGTAAGACGGTACCGTCTGCGTCAACCATTTTCAAAACTTTAACAATCAATCGAAACCAATCAATCAATTATCGTCAATTACCGAGCGCCTCCATCAAAAACCTGAAGTGCGTCCTTTTCTTAGCTAGATTCTTCTCACTAAAAGCATGCGAGCAGATTTTGATTTTTCAATCGATGCCGCATTGCGCGTACATATATTGCACTGGATCATCGGCTGAATTTAAAATCCATTAAAATGCTGTGTCCCAAGAGAGAGCGTTTTATGATTTTATGCAAATAAACTTTCGGAATCGTGGATTCGGGTTATTTGCAGCACATCAAATTACCTTTTTTTATTTCTTTTTTTATTATTTTGAAATACAAAATTGTTGTCAAACTTTTTTTAAATTATACACTGTTTCATGTTTTTTACATATTGCTGCATATTGATAGTGTTTAATTTATAATTTATTATAATTTTTTTATATCTTTTTAATTAAATAAAACACATGTTTTAAACATAATCAAAATAAAGTTTGATAACATTTTTCATGTTTAAAGAATAACAGTTAAGATTGGGAAACATCTTTTTTGTAGTTTCTGTTTACGGAAGAACGACCCAGCCGTGATTTTTCATTTGTTCATTTCTTAAAAAAAAAAATATTTTGTTGTGTTGCCAACAAAAGTATCAAGTGAAAACATATTTTAACGTCGCTATAAACGTACACACTGAAAAAAATGCGTTTGATCTTTACCGAACCATTCATGTTTGGGATCGAAATCTAAACAACACGAGGTATAGTACGTTCAACACGATTGTTAATACCCGAAACCATCAAACGATGTGCAAATTTCAGTTAAAAACACCGTCCCGGTATGTTCGGTCTTGTTGCTTTTATTTATTTTGTGCTTCAAATTACGCATCATACCTCCCGAATGTGCAGTGTGTTAAAACGTATAATTTTGTTAGAAGTCTTACCTGTTTTTAAAATCCACGTGATGAATTTATATCTATTGATGTAATACTTTATATGTACGTGCAAGTGTTACTTAAAAGAACTACAAACACCAGATATATAAATCTATCTCTATCTTCTATCTTCTATCTATATATATATATATATATATATATATATATATATATATATATATATATATATATATATATATATATATTGTATGGGAGTTAGAAAATCATTATTAAATTAATTTTAGTGTAATATTTGAACTATTTTTAAGTCTTAAAACCTATTCTCATACCACCATAAGGTGTGTGCAAAGTTTCGTTGAAAATGATCCAGCCGTTTCGGAGGTTGCTCGCAACAAACACCGTGACACGAGATTTATATATATATATATATATATATATATATATATATATATATATATATATATATATATATATATATATATATATATATATATATATATATAAATCTCGTGTCACGGTGTTTGTTGCGAGCAACCTCCGAAACGGCTGGATCATTTTCAACGAAACTTTGCACACACCTTATGGTGGTATGAGAATAGGTTTTAAGACTTAAAAATAGTTCAAATATTACACTAAAATTAATTTAATAATGATTTTCTAACTCCCATACAAAGAGCAGGATTGTTGTTGTGTTGTATACAGCACTTTGACACTTGGTGTAAGGTGGCTGGAGGTTTACACTCGATGATCGGATCCTGAGGGGATACGGGTACGATACAAATATCCCGAGTAAAAAAGCAATAATGGAATATTTTAGTTTTTTCGGAACAACTTAGTGTGTCGGGTCAGCTAGTGTACTATAAAATAAATTGAGTAAACATATCCAGCTCTACACTTTACACCTTATAACATCATCTACAAATCCAACACTCTGCAAATCTTTGCTCGTAACGTTTGGAGGGATGTTTGGCAAAATAGATCGCATATTTCGCTGCACGAACCATTTCAAGTGTACTTTAGAAGGATTCCGTCAAAATTGGTTCGTGGCAGCTTCACAGTCGCCTGAACGATTTCGAACAAACGGTTCAGTTTTCCGTTCCAGTCTCTCTGGTCAAAGCACTTCACACCATCGCCATGGTAACGCTTCCAGCATCATAAGCTTTCCATTGAGCGATTGCTGGAAAAGCGGATACCCAACCAACGGGAGGCTGTAAATGTGCGCAGTAGTGTTAGTGTGCCAGAGCGCCGTTACCAACACACACCCCAAGCCGTTCTTGAGCTGATTTTCTCCTTTTCCCAAGCAGCTCTTCGTTGGGGCATAGGATAAGCTAGAAAGAGAGCGCGTGGAAATGCTCCTAAAATGAAGGTGCGGGAGATTCCCTGCTTTCGCCATTTTGGACATTCCACATCCCAAGAATGCTCTGTATCGAGTGGTGATGTTCTCATTTGTACGACTTGCTAACGATAGGCATCGAACGGAAAAAGGGGAGCTCAGGGGGGGGGGGGGACGAACGATGAATTTTTCAGAAGCATGCGCGGGGCATGCCACTTGCCGATTTGTTGTGTCTTCCCAGCTTTCCGTTCAGCTCGAGGCCATTCCATCCAGCTGGAACGCAACCATTTTGAGCTGAAGGATAAAAGATTTCTTGCAGAAAAGTTTTCGTCTACTTTTTTATTGTTTTTTTTTTCGTGAATATTTTCTTGCCTTAGGAAAAGACAGTCAGCTTCTGGAGGAAGAACAAAGTTTTTCAGCTCGTCTGGCTTTGGCGTGCTGTCGTTTGGCTGGATGGAAAGATACAAAATGCCAATTTTATTGCAACCTTGCTTAACGCTGCAGCGACGACGGTCTTTCCCGATGCTGTGAAAAGTTTGTTAATGTTCAATTAAAAAGGATTCTTATTGAACTGAGATGTGTTTTAGACCAAATCAATACTTTACATCACTGACAAGACCAAATGTTTATTATCATGATGTACGTATATATACAACTTTTTTATGCACTTCATGCTTACAATTAACGTTGGCGAATATGATAAAGAACAAATCCTTCCACAATAGTTGCGATGGATCTTTTTTGTTTTGTTTGTTGCTTTATTTTGATAAGATGTACCAAATTGTTTATGGTTACTTATTTACAGTATTGTATACAATTTGTTACTTCGAAAAACATGTTTTTGTTTGGTTCGCGCGTCAAATGCACCCTACGAGCTGATTCATCTGGCCCGCGACAACATTTTGCATTTGCTCAGCACGAATCCATGTGAATAGAGAGTGAAGAATTCTTTTTGATTGTTGTTCTTGATATTACAACCTAAATAAATATGCCATGATAAGAAAAAGTACAACATTGATATTAACTAAATTAATTTCACTTATCCTAATAAATTACTTCGCTTGTATATGTATCTACAAACGCGTATTAGCAAGTGATTGCAAAATATTACTTAAGGGCCAGAATAGATTGACTCATACAAAGGATTGTAAAGAGATTCATCATCTGTAATTTTGAATAACAAGAAAGTTAAGTCCTAAATAGCTCCACAAAGATACATTGATCAATAAAGTGATAGTGAAAATCTGCTTAAATATTTGCTGTTTTGTTGAACTTTTTCATCACCTAAAGCGAGAAGTTTTACAAACTTCTCTGATTTTTGCATTGGTTTTATCATTTCTACGTAATATACCAGAAAATGAAAACAATGTTTTGAAATCTGGCCTCTGACTCTGCTTGATTCCTTCAATTGAAACGTATAAAATAATATGTATCGTCAAATGGAGCAAATACCGATATTTTTTAATTACTTGGGATACTTGAAAGTTAAGTGAGATTTCGTTTAAAAAAAACAGCAAACCATTTTTACGAACCATGCAATAAATATATAAAGAAGTTTTTTTTATGCGTTGCAATAAAACTTGGGATTTATTGTAGTGAAAAATCCCAACCGGCCCAGTTTAAGAACGAATAAATTGTTTTGTGGTATTAGGCCAAACATTGTTTTATTAAAAAAAATATATGCTTTGTATTGCTCTAGCAATACCTACATTTATCGCCGCACCACAGTGCTTATTGCATTGGCAAATGTTTCAAATCCTTTTTTATACAAACTTTGAGCCGATTGGCCTCATTCGCTCGAAGCTATCCGTTCGCATTTGAAGCTATCCGTTGATTTTATTTAGATTGTTTGCTTGTTTTTCATGTGGTTTTGGTTAAAGTTCTTTATGAAAGCTAGTTATACGAAGTTTCAAATCCTTAGTTTTAGAACATGCAGTTTTAAGATGTTGTGCACAAAAAAAACTTTACCGAAAAGGCCGCAAAACAGCATCGTCCGCAGAGAGAGAAAAAAATATAGAGAATTCCGAACAGAAGAAACCCCCGAGCACCAAACAAAGCAGGTCATCAGCAACAGCAGCAGCAGCAAAAGCAACAACGGCAGCATCACGATATGGTGGTGCTGGTAGCGTCATTAGTACACAATTTCACACCAACCTGCCAAAATATTTATTAGTTTCAGCTTTATTTACTCAACCATATTCCACGTCCCGCTTGTGTGCGCGGGCATTTGGATCGGTTTTTCTGACCCTCACCTAGACCGGTTCAAAACAGGTCCAGTCGGTGTGTCTGATCATTTCATTTTTCAGGATCCGAACCAAATGCCGTCGGCAAAATGATAAGCAAATAGAAACGGAAAAAGGGTTTTTGTTTTTAGTTTTGACGTTTTTTTTTAAGATATAACTTAACACAATGCGCAAGAAAATGTGGTTTTGCGGTAGATTGATTCCTTGCCGTATTAGTCTTATTCGGAATCATTCATTTCAGCGTAGATGCTTCTCATTCGAACACTTTAAATCGTAATTCTACAAAGCTCAGCTTTATGTAATACAAAAAACAAATGTTAAGAAAGTCACAAGAATACTGCAAAACAAACAGGTGTCCAGAGGGCTGCGCGACAAACTCATAATGCACAAAGAATGTTGTTGTCATGCAACCCTCCGTGACTCTTTGTCCCCGGGGAATTGTTTCGGTCGCTGTGTCTTTGCTCGGGAACCGCAACGATGTCATTGTCTACGGCGAAAAATAGTCATTGTCCTACCGATTGCGAACTGCTTTCTAAAACATACATTTTTAAACCCTATTCCATCACTATTTTCCGCCATTCATCCGTCAGCGTTCAGATGGATGGCCGTTGGAGTTTACTGCAGCATGTAGCTGTTTGCATCGCGCGAGCCGAGTCTAACAGTTGTTTTTTTTTAGATAGAACCTAAAGTTCCTCTTCGCTAGGCGATGCTATTTCGGTTCCAAGGAGCGCGGAACAGAATGGCAAGTACGGAATGCGACACTTCACACAATCACACAAGGATTATCTACACTTTGCTAGGATGTTTCACTTTGCCTCGCCGCAACACGGCTTAACCGTTCGAACTGCCGAAAAGGGAAACCGAACCGAACGAATGAACACCGCACTGGTTTAAGTGACGGTTGTTTTTAGGGTTTTTTTTCGAAAAGATAGATTTTTATTTCCATCATTTATATTTCAGTCGGTGCCAAAGTAGTTTTACGTGTAACCACACCGGGAACCGCCCGTTGGGAATTGGTCTGTGCTACTGCTGGCCGAAGCGCCATCAAATTCCCGGACCCTCGACCAAAAGGAAACGGCACGTAAATAGCAAACGGCGGACAGAGCGTAAAGTCAACGGTAGCCAAGGCTCCTAGAAATGGAGGACCAATATTTTATCACTTCGCCACTTTGCCAGCCAGTAATGGTTTGTTGGTGTTGGAAAATGTGAGGTGGCGTTGTGGCAAATAGGACCAGTCTACCCAACATCCTGCCCAAACTGTGGTGTGGAGTTCAGAGTAGGTGTAACAACGACCGAAAGCCAACCACAAATAAATGAGCCAATTGCATCAGTGTTGAGCTTTTGTTGATCTGTTTATTATGCTCTTAATTGTTTGCTTAAGCTATTGTGCTGAACTCATGCAATGATAGCATTATACATATCCTTTTCAATTTCATTTTACTTTATTTTACTTTACTTTATAAATGTCATTGCGCGTTGAAAAAGTTTAAAGTTCGCGTTAGTAGTAGTCTTAGTACGGATATCAACTGCACAACAACAACATTGTCAAAATCTCACTATTGGCAACACGTAAAAAGAAATCGATACTTGAAAACAAATCCTTCAATGCATCAAATAGAGAACAAAGGGTAAATTTTATCAAACCAGTTGAGCCCAACAAACACTGGTACGCAAGATTCATGCCCTTCGGAAGCCATCCTCACATCATAAACCAATGCGTACCACTGAGCGTTACTGTCTGAGCCGGCTGAATCTCCACCCCGGAGACCATAATGGTATCAAAACTGGGAGTAATGAGACGGGTAATTAATCATTCGGACTCCACCGTCGAGAAGCGTCGGAGATAAATGGAGGAAAGGATTCCCCTACACGGTTGATGGCCGAAATGGGACCATGCTCTCCCAGTGCTGTCTGTCTGCTGGCATGGCTCCGAGCGGATGCTGAAAGGCACACTCACACGCAAACAATGCCACTGGCGACCGTGTACGATCATTTCGGATGATATTTGGTCCGAAACTCTGGGACTCTGGGTGAGAAATGATTTTCCGTTTGACAACATTATTATCGCATTTGGCGTGCTGAGTGAGACATAAATTACCTTTCGAAGGGGGAACGTAGGTGATGGAGTGTGTGTTTATATATTTTTTTTTTGTTTTACTATCACCGTAAAATCGATTCGAAGGACGATAAAGCATCGCCAACAAACATTTACCGGTGGGAGAAATCAACAACAAGGGCATAACAGTGTAAAAATCAATATGGGATGTGTGCGAGATTATACGGGATGTGTGCAACATTGCATACTTTTATGGAACTAATTTTGCAACATTTTACATAGTATTGAGGATTTAATAAGGATCGCAAATTTAAGGATTACTTGACTTCAATAGCATGTGTAACAAAGCGTCGAACAAAATATCAAAGTTGGATCTAATTTTGTGCTTTAACATGAACATATCAAGTCATGAGAAACAAAAACCTCACAGATAAGTGGCTAGAACAATAACAAATAATGAAAGTTTTTTTTTTGTACTAGATTGTGTTCAGATGTTTGGTATTCCGCTTGAGTACTCATTTAATTGTTTAGAGTTTTCATACGAGCATTGTGTTATATTAGACTCAAAAATAAGATAAGCAATTGAATAAATCTGGATAAAGTTCAAAACCGTCTATAAAATTGTGCAAATAATATTTTTTATAAATGTACAACAATTTGAGCTGACTCGTGGTACAGTCGTCAACTCGTACGACTATGTTGTTAACCTGTCATGGAAATGGATTCAAGCCCCAAATGGACTGTACCCCAATTCAGTCATCATATTGAACAAATGTTCCAGAAAGGATCGTTTGACTTGATACAATATAAGTATAATATGTGAAATTGTATTATCAAAAACAGTACAAATAGCCCAATGATCATAATTTTCTTGTTATGTGGTTTTTTGGTTATCAAATCAATGACACATCAGCAATTGTTCTGAGATATTTACTTTTTTTAAATCAATGAATCCTTCCCTAAAAATGAAAGAGTAATTACATACAACTCGGGAGAGGATTGCACAGCACACCAAAATATTATTCCAAGCATTTTATCTAATTCTCACTAAATAGGTAAAGAATGGCTTCGACAGAGATAACAGAAAGGTGTGCTTGGAAAGTATCTTGGTTTAAGATACAAATTAAACAAATGCAAGATAAATAAGTAAAGATACAACTAAATATTCAAACAAATAATGCACACAACAGTGCTTCGAAAACATTACTTGATAACGATGCACTAATGAAACATTAACCAGTGCAATATCAAAAGCATTGGATGTGGATGCATTAGCTAGTGTTTTATGCCCTCTGCTCTTGGTCTTTCTCGGTTTGATGGCCAAATCAAGACAGTGAGCAAACATCAATAAAAAAGTCACCCAACCACCATCACCATTAAAGTCCATTAAAAGCATCGTTTGCCATTTGTTCTTGCCCTCGTCTCACCAGCTATATTCCCTCCAGAGCTTCGCGCTTCCCCTTTGCCTTATACGCGCCCAAATCATTCATACCCTAACACGGATGACTTTTCACGCCTAGGATGTGCGCCCAATTTTCCACGCTCTTATTAGTTCCTGCTCATTTCCATGTCTCGGAGCGTAACGAGGGTAAAATATGCTTCATCAGGTACAATCAAACGATGATACGGTGGTTTTCAAATGTGTAGTGTTAGTTTTTTTTCTTCTATACAATGCACCGCAATACAATACAGTCTTGGGTGTCTTATGCTGGTGGTTTGGGATAATGCCATGTACCAGCTCTTCTGGCGCTCCTCTGTTTTTTGTAGGCGCATATGCTAGAATTGAAATCAAGCAGTTGTTCCCTTTACTTGTTTCTGACAGCTTCACCCTAGGCTCGCTTTAGCACTCTGGCGCATAACTCACGCGAGGGAATTCAATGAAAAGCTGGTGGGGTTTGAAAAATATGCAACTCAAAGTAGATGTTTACCATATTTCTTTAAAAGATTTATGAAATTATTAATAAAATTAGTACAAAACTAGTTTTTGGATAAGTCCAACTCTAGGAATTTGCCAAACATCATGTTCAATATTCTGATTATTTAATCCTAATTGGCAACCCATTTTTGGGTGGTCAAATCTCAACGAGAGCTAATACTACTTGCTTTCTGTTAGTGTTTCGAAAATAACACTACAAATGCACACTCGCACTAAAAATTAAATTATCATTTGTTTACTTTCAATCAATATCTTCATTAGAATTAGCAAAATAAACAGCTCTTGCATTTGCTTCATAAAAGTGTAAGAACATCCGCAAAAATCCATTATATCATAAATGTTTTGACTTGACATTAAAAATTAATAATCGCATGTAATCATTGTCATTGAATTATCCAAGGTAAACCCAACTTTTTCAACAATAACTCCCTCTCCTGCAATCAAAAAGTTGAGTACAACGCCCAATGACTAGCTAAAACCGTATGATCCTGCCGGTCGAAAACGATCCCTCCATTAGAGAACCACTCGTGTCCGCTAACAAAGCGATACCATGCGTGCGTATGCCGGCAAATGCCTCTGAATCATGAATTTATAATATGCAGTTTTACCCCCTGCATTTGATTAAAAAGTTGAATTAGTTTACCGAAAACCGGTGCTCTGTGTGCATGTTCTAACTCCGGAACGAAGTAGCAAACCAGGGAGCATTTGGAACACTTTCCAAGGACCAAAAACCTTGGCCAATATCTACCTACTGCTGCAGCAACAACATTCGAACGCTCTTACTTGTGTGGCGTAATGGTACAATCAAAACACACCCGACTCCACCCGTGGAATCTTTGTAATCTGATGTGGCTGATGTTATTCTTACCGCCTCCGCGTACAGTCTCAGCGGCTTCTGACAGTTCTGCCAAACTCATAAACGAATGTCATTATCATAGATCATTGTTTACCGACTGCACTTCTCAACTGCGTAACCTTAACCTAAAGTGGCTTCGTAAAAATGATGTAACTAAGAACAGCTCAGAGGAAGAAAAACATACTCGTTCTAGAAAAAAAAAACAACTTGTGCCACTTTTCCACCGTCTGGGCTGGGCGTTTTTTTCTTTATTTTTATCGCTAAATTTGTGTTGCCTGTGCGTCCGCATACTGTGGCACGTTGCATTGCGTGCCCATCTCTGTGTTGCACCGTTTCCCGAGCCAGCACTCGAGATGCCATTTGGCACAATGACACCACCACCCTTCGCGAATAACATACATTGACATAATATTTTCCCGTTCTGGCGCGACTTTTTTGTGTTTCCCCTCCTTTACCACGGCTGCCGGGTTCCCTTAGTTT
This sequence comes from Anopheles merus, assembly GCF_017562075.2. Classification (NCBI taxonomy): domain Eukaryota; kingdom Metazoa; phylum Arthropoda; class Insecta; order Diptera; family Culicidae; genus Anopheles; species Anopheles merus. The sequence goes on from NC_054083.1 coordinate 14,948,103, forward strand.
TTCAAGCCATAGCGGATATGTGCGGGACCTCGCCTAGCTGCCAACCACGCGGTACCATTTTCTGCAATTTCATACATAATAACCATAATCGTAATGATAAACAACAGTGAATAATAAATAGCACGTGATTACCACCGATGATGCGCGGCCTGACTTTTGGGGCGGCAGGCAAATCGGAAAAGGGAACAGTCCACACACACACCAGCAACTTCAAGAGGCTTAAAACAAAACCTAAAAAATCTAACGTCCTCAACGTCCCCGTACCCCGGGAAGGATGCTCAATTTCGTCAAACCCATCAACACCACTACTACCACCATCATCAACAATTCGGTTAATTCGGGTTGTTTTGTTTTGGTTCCGTTGCGTAACAATTCCGGTTTTTTGCGCGTGATAAGAGGGAAAACTATTGCCTGTCCACTTTGTTTTCCCGCGTATACGTATCGTCCGCACTCGGGGTCGGTCGGCTTTTTATGGTTGCTTCAAATTATTTTTACTGTTAATGAACTTTTGATTTGTAAAGCGGTAGTTAAAATTTATTAAATTCACATTCTTTTTTGTCCCCGATTTGAGAAACTTTTTTTTAATGGGTGACTTTGTACTAAACTTCCTATTCCCATTCTTTCTTTTTTCTCCATAGGTTTGGTTCCAGAACAGGCGTGCCAAGTGGAAAAAGCGAAAGAAGACCACCAACGTTTTCCGCACACCGGGTAAGCAGCGTGACATGGCCACAGATAGGCACGATGGGTTGGGAAATTAGTCCTTGCTCTTACACTGGACTCTCTTCTTGTTTTCTCCACTCACCTCATGTAGGCGCACTGTTACCTTCGCACGGATTACCCCCGTTCGGGGCCAACATAACCAACATAGCCATGAGCGAAAGCTTATGCGGCACGTCAATGTTCGGCGGCGATCGATGGGGCGTTGGTGTCAATCCGATGACCGCTGGTAGGTACAGTTATCCGTGAAAAACTATTTCAATCGTCGACTAACGCCTTTTATATGAATAGCTGCGTTTGTCACATCCTTCACTGAAACTAATCCTTCATTTCTCTTTTGTGCGCTTGTTTGCGGCGGCTTCTAACAACACCACTAACCACCAACTACTAACCAACATCCGTGGGGCTGGCACAGGATTCGGTCAGCTGAACCAATCGTCCTCGCTATCCTCCACGCTCAACACGGGGCTTAACTCGGGCATCAACATATCCTCGGCTATGGGGGCCGGCGGGTATCATAACTATGGACTGAATGCGTTAGGTAATTACGATGGGCAGTCGCCATATTTCCACTATAAAAGAATAAGCTTCATTAAATAACAAATGATAAGCCCTTGAATCTCCCAATCATGCTAAACAACTGCAAACAAACTTTTGTTTATTCCAAGATTTTTATTGGTATTTACATTTTGTAAAACATGTTTCAATCATCACTCAGGGGTGTTTTAGTACGAAAGTTTTTACTGATAAAATAGTTTGATTGATTGTAAGTAATTCCTGGTTATTTTACCAAATTCAACACACTGCGCAGAAACAGGCTGCCTTTTATGGATTTTTTCTTCAGTAAATAAAAACAAAATTGCTGCCAAATGTATGCCAATTTTCATTTTAAATCATACAGCTCAGTTGAGTAAAAATATAAATCAAGTAAACGACTTAGCGTATTTCCTCCCTTTGTTATGATTCTGTAAGCCAAACATATACCATTTACCTGCGTTCATTCACCTTATATACAAAAGAGGAATTATATATGCTGTATGGAATTATATATATTATCTTATGGGAAAAATGTTTTCAACATAATTTTTACAACAATTAACCTCTACAAGACTGTGCACAACTTAATGAGTAATTTACCTAATAAATACATAAACCATGATATAAGTTAAGATTAAATCCATCCGTTTAGTGGTGATAGTCTAAATCAGGGGTCTACAAACTTTTCAGTTCGCGGGCCGCATTGCTTCACATATAATGGTGTTGAGGGTCATCTTTCCGTTGCCTGTAACTAATGCGAACGTTAAAATTTCGTCTTTATAGCAAAATACTAACATGATATACAAAACTTCTATAGCTTTCTAATATTTAAGCTTGGTCTACGTCTCTGAATAGCAACAATTAAATTATATTTAAAAATAGTCACAATAATTAACTTTTTCTTTTAACCTTAACAAAGCCGTCAAGGGTCGCATAATAGGCTCCCGAGGGCCGAATGCGGCCCGCGGACCGTAGTTTGAAGACCCCTGCTCTAAATAATCGATCCATAGGTTCAATTGCCGTGCCATTGATGAAAATAATTTGCTAAGCACAAACGAAGTCCTTCCGGAATTCTTTGATATCTTTACTTACACAGTGAAATTTAACATGTTTTATCATTTGTCATAAACATATATTTTAAAGCAAGTCAAGTGAATTATCCTTTTACATTTTATGGATTTTACATTTTTATATTTTAAACTAGTGAAACTCTTATGTTCATGTTTTTAAAACAAGTAAAGCCTGCATATTAAATCAAATGCAACATTTGTCTCTAAGCCATTAAACTCAACTAACACATCTTATCCTATGTTGCTTTATGCCTTTATGATGCCTTTAATTTTCATCTAGATACACGTTCCCCATAAAATGCTGAGCATTATACTTAGTTGTATAGTAGCCCGATTGCATAGATTAAAGTATAGAAAGCATAGAACCAAGCCTGCAATTACTTCCTATACGAAAAAACAAAACAGAATTTGAAAAAAATATAATGAATTAGCAAAAAAAAACTAAATTGTGTAACGCGGTCGAAAACGGGAATCAAAAATAATACTGCCCCATAACCAATTTTACAACATTTTATTAAACGTCCATTAGCATCCATAATTACATAGGATGCCAAGTCGAGTTTTAACAAAACATCAAAAGCAATTTCTGTAAAAATAACTTCCGTGCGTCTATTTTATCGATTTTAGAGTATTTATTTACGATTTCAGAATAATCGAGTAAAACTCTCATCCACTATTCGCACTTTTCGAAATGCTTCAATATGAGCAGGTGACTCGCATATGCAGCTGTAATTCCTATTTCCCGTCCTCAAATTGTCCATCTGCAAGGTCGCATATATGAAAATAATACCATCAGGTTGTATCGCATCCTAGCTAAAACCTGTCCTTAATGGTCAAATAGAACCTCACCATCAGCAGACCGGTTGATCAGATCCAACCATTACGCCTTCAACAGTGCGCTTTGGCAGCGGTCGTCACGACTTACTGTTGCACGCACGAGCCCATCCGGTATGCGAAACCCATTAACACCTCGCGGAGGTTAGGATAAAAAGCGAACCGAGCGAGAAAAGGAAAAAAACGGTATCGACACGAAATTATTCATGCTCACAGGGCGACCGACAGCTCGATGGCCGCCGGACGGCGGGGTTCCGCCATTGTGTGCCGCTGTACCACACGAGGACGACTCAGGGTTGTTTTTACCATCGCACGATTTCGATCGTGGTGTTTTTGGGCAAGGAGGCCAGGGAATCGAGGATCGGTCCGAGGAACCCGGGGCATGAAATGGAATGTTTTTTTTCGGTCCGACTGAGTCCGGTTGTTTATTCAAGCGAAAAAAAGGAACGTCCACGTCTGGGTGTTGTTTTTCTTGCTTGCTTCCTGAGCCGGTCGGCTGCCTGGTCGGCCGAAATCGGTGGCCCAGGAAGGTGTGAGGAGTAGCCAGTGCACAGTTCTAGCTATGTTAAACATGGAAATTTGGTTCTCTTTTTGCCATTCCCATGCAGGTGATACGATGATGTACCAACATTCGGTTGGCGGTGTAGGCTGCACGGGAGGCTCACCCACGTCCACCCCGCCCAACATAAACGCTTGCTCACCATCCACACCACCGCTAACGAATAGTGGCCAGCAGCCGAATCAGCCTCAGCAGCAGCAACCGCATCAGCAACAGCAGCAACAGCAGCAGCAGCAGCAACAGCAACAGCAAGGTGCCAGTCAGAACGATGCGTCGGCCAATGGTGAAATGGTACGTAGTGAGTGGACGCATAATCTTTTATGAGTGTGTGTGTTTTTTTTAATCACACTATCAAGCAGAATGAATTATGTTCTGGCTCAGACTTTTATTTTAATTGAAAACCAGAACAAATAAACGCATCGTATGACTTTTCATATAAAAATCCTGAGAAAAACAGTGAAAAACTAAATAGTTCACAACATTTGGCTATTAAATATTTTAAACAAAAAATATTATTGCACTAAAACAGGTCTGCAACATTTCTTCTTTAAATAAATCAAATTAAATTTCAAATTTGTCCATAAAAGATTAAATTTGTTAGTATGCTTTAATGCTAGCTATTGTAAATTTTCTCTATACTTTTTTATTGTTTTTATGGTAATATTTTCGTATGTATTGTATAATTATACAACCATTTGTACATACATTTGATCGAACACAAATGAACATGGATTTAAGAGGAGTTTAAAAAATAACAAAAATATTAAAGGGAAATGAAACACATTCATAATTAATATTGGCAAATATATGCTCAATTTTGTGTATTTTAAATTGAAAAAAAAATTATACCGATTTTAAAATGTAAAAGTGTTAATTAAAAAGCCACTTTTACCCATGAAGACAACAGCACTTTTTAGAAATTTTTCTTGGACATTTAATTTTATAATTGAATTTTAATCATGTACTGCATTTTAATTAATAAACCATTGCAAACACAAAACACATCTACATACTAGACAGCAAAGGATTAATACCCTTTTTATTTCAACCCCATACTTTGCAGCCTGGACCCAATCAGCACGGTATCGGCAACTGTCAGAGCTTGTCGGCCGGTACCCCTGACGGAGATGAGGACGTTTGGCGAGGTCACAGCATAGCAGCCCTCCGACGCAGGGCGTCCGAATTGAATCAAACCATGCCCTCCTACTTGCATGCGCACAATTATGATCACCACAACTCGGTGTATTGACTGCAGCTATTTAAGTGAGCTCGCCAATTGTGCAGCTTTTAAGGTGAATGCAGCAACCAGTAGCCGTACGGGCAACTAGCAACAATGGTGCAACGTAGCAACGGACACGCATCGAATGCCGGAGCAGTATTACGGACCCAGAGTAGGGTGTCCCGGCCGAATCTCCGTGTTATGCAGAGATGCTAGATCGTCGGTGTGTCAACGTTTACTTTTATTTCTTAATTTTTGTTTTTTTTTTTTTAATTCCATTCCTTCTGTTGTAATAGTCTGTTACGTTTTTCTCTAAGATAGTTGATCCCAATGTTTATTTTCTACCGTCAAGGGATTCCTGGTAGCAGGATGGAAATCCGTTGTACTTGTAAATCAAATTTAATGTAAATTTTAGTATCATAGCACCGAGTAGCGAGAAATGATCATGCAATTATTTGAAGAATCTTATAGGATAGACGAACGCAGGAAAAATAGTCTTTTGGATGCTTACGGGAGTATCAATATGTGTGTGAGAGAGAGATGGCATACTTAGCTGATCGTTATTCGCCCAACAACAGAGGGAAACAACACACAATTCAAATTACAATGAAAATGTAACTTATTTGCATACTCAAGCAAAGAAGGGCAGCAGTGAAAGTGAACCCTTATTAGACAGACCCACTATTGCATTAATGCACACACATACACACCTCCCTAGTGATCAAGTAAACTATCGAGCCTAAAGTAAGAAAAACAAGAAACAACATCAACAACGGTAAACCAATGTATACGAAAACTCTGCATACTAAAAGCATAAAGGAGCGTGTTGGAAAAAAGGAACATAATTTTTAAAAAAAACAGGAATTACGAAACCACGGATAGACAGTGCTGCGTAACACATGGAAAATGGAAACAAATTTCCAACATTTCAAGAGACTTGAAAACAAGTCTACGATTACACGATATACGATTATAAGAAACATTGCGTAAGGGTAGAATGCATGCAAAATGCAGAGAAATTATATTATGAAAAATCTATATATATAAAACCCTCTATATACATACACAAACACACACATACACTTAATCGGAACGGAAACAAATGCCTCGATCGCGACGATCTGCTGCGCTGAGATATGCTAGAAGGGAAATAAAAATAGTCACACATCCACATATTGCTTAAAACAAACCATTCTAGTGCGCAACCCAACATAGGAAGACCCGTATGCAACGAATCTGAAATGTAACACAGCTTATTGTAAATAATCGCTTCTTCGTTATGGTTATTTCATCGATTATTGCGTTTTGCGAATTGCATCGGCAGCACAAACCATTCCATGTGCTTGAAGGCGTTACAATCCGCATTACGCATCGACATTTCTACCTAAGGTAATGTGTATGATGTATTGTACTTTGTTGTAGGTCAGCTAGAAAATTATCTACAACACTGTGCATATGCTCTATCTTCCTTCGAAATTATGTTTGCGTAAATTCATCATTAGCATTCGAGCATTCGTAACGACAACAAGGAACCTGTGTTACAGTTCAGATCACTGAATAATTGTACGTTCATCAACAACAACAGCATTAACAATAGTAGCAGCAGCAGAAATATCAGCAACAGAAGCCGCAAGATCGATGCCAAAAGGGTCAGAAAATATGTATGTTAGTAAAAGTAACTATAGTATTGATATCGAATAAAAAGAAACATTCATTTGATTCAATCGAATGGCAAGCGTTTTTAAATATAAAAATGATGTTAATTATCCACCTGGTAAGTGAATTTATGGGCCGGTCTGGTGGTACAGCCATCAACTCGTACGACTTAACAACATGCCCGTCATAGGTTCAAGTCCCGAATAGACCGTGCCCCCATACGTAGGACTTGACTATCCTGCAATGCTAAAAATAAGTCACTGAAAGCCAAGCTCACTTTCACTAGAGGGTACAGGCAGGCCTTGACCGACAGCGGTTGTTGTGCCAAAGAAGAAGAAGAAGAAGTGAATTTACGGGACCGTGGGACACTTTTGCGATTCATCGTGAATCAGAATGCAGAATGCATTCAAATATGATCTCGAACAAAAAGGGCGACAGGACAGATGCCATCAACTACCGGGGTATTACATCTTTGTGTGCCATTGCCAAGGTGTTCGAACTAGTGATATACAAAAATCTGCTACATGCATGCCGCAGCTACCTAAGCCCGTATCAACATGGATTCGTGCCAAAAAAGTCGACTACCACGAACCTGGTTGAATTTGTAACCTATTGCACTAGTCAAATTGATGCCGGAGCTCAAGTCGATGCAATTTATCTGAAAGCAGCATTCGACTCTCTCTCGCACGCAATTCTTCTCGCTAAACTCGATAAGCTAGGATTTCCCAGCTCGCTCGTACAGTGGCTTAAGTCTTACCTAATTAATCGCACATAATTCGTGAAAATTGATAAGCACATGTCCAAACAAATAGTCAGCAGCTCGGGTGTGCCACAAGGAAGCAATATTGGCCCGCTTCTCTTCATATTGTTCATCAACGATGTTACCCTCGCTTTACCTCCCGACAGTATCAGTCTGTTTGCCGACGACGCAAAAATTTTTGCGCCCATTCACAACACAGGTGATTGTACATTCCTGCAAGACTGCATCGAAATTTTCTGTTCGTGGTGCAAGCGTAACGGACTGACTATCTGCATCGAGAAATGCTACTGTGTGTCTTTTAGTCGATGCAGGAGCCCAGTCACTGGGACCTACTTCATGGACGGCACTGCAGTTAATCGACAAAATCATGGCAAAGACCTGGGCGTTCTGCTTGACTCTAGTTTGAACTTTAAACAGCATATCGATGACGTTGTAGCCAGAGGAAATCAATTTACTTGGCGTGGTTATCCGGACAACTAATGAATTCCGCAACCCCATGTGCATCAAAGCTGTCTACAACTGTATCGTTCGTTCGGTTCTGGAATATTTGTGCGTAGTCTGGAGCCCAACTACCGTTTCTTCAATTGCTCGACTTGAGGCGATTCAACGTAAGCTCACGAGATATGCCCTACGCCTACTTCCCTGGCAGGATCGCAATAATCTTCCTCCGTATGCTGCGCAGTGCCGTCTTCTAGGCCTTGAACCTCTTTCGGTTAGAAGACGCAATGCACAGTGCTCTTTCATCGCTGGATTGCTAAATGGCTCTATCGACTCATCGCCTTTGTTGCATCGAGTCGATATCTATGCACCATCCCGAACACTTAGGTCTAGAGAAACTCTACGGCTCGCTCAACCCCGTTCCAGTGCTGGTCGGTCTGACCCTATGTTCCGCATGTCGGCTGTCTTCAACACTGTCTCGGATTGCTTCGACTTCGACATCTCAACTCAGTGCTTCAAGGAACGTCTCCGGCTTTTGCCGTGGCCGCAGTGAATTGCGATGCAAATCTTGTTTTTGCTATGTATTTTTTTTATTGAACTGTTACATCTTAATTAGGCCATACGGCCCGTTGAAGATTAAATTAATAATAATAATAATAATAATAATAATAATAATAATAATAATAATAATAATAATAATAATAATAATAATAATAATAATAATGATCTAATGCAGAAAGTATGATCTAGACCAAACGTCAGTGCTAACGATAGGATAGATCAGCGATCGACAAAGTGCGGCTCTTTACCGTTCGTATAGTTCATAGAACTTTAAAAAAAATTACTACCGAGTTATCTATTTGGCTCTTGACGAAGAACTCTACGAACATTTTTGTAGAATTTGGCTCTTTTGGTCCAAAAGTTAGCCGACCTCTGGGATAGATCGATAAAAAGGTGGTGGTGCAATCCTGCGATCAAAATCGCAAAGCTTATATTATATTTAAAAAAAAATTTTTTAATTTTTTTTAAATTGTTTATTTGTATATTTATTGAGTTTGTTCATCGGACATAGAAATAGTCTTAGTGAACTAAGTGCTTACAAGCTGACATGACATTGCGATAAATTTGATTTTCGCACAAGTAAATGCTCACGCAACGCGGACTGGGGCATACTAAACTCATACAGACTATAAACTTTGACTGAAGGCGACCCCCGTCACGTTTATCGGATTGGACTGACCGAAAGTGATACGATAATGTAATTCACGTATTACTTGATTTTGCTGGAACGTATTAGACGGGGCAGACAAATTTAAAGGGTTGAATTGAGAAGTGGTTTCGAACCGTTCCTCGTGGATAACAAAAAACAAAATTGAAGAGTGGCTCCAGAGCTAACAGTAAGTATCGATCAGTGAAAATTTAGCCGTATGTCACCATGACTCCATGAGAAGATTCTTATAGAAAATATGTTACTGAACGGCTAAGCGGAAACTAAAGGAAAAAATAACTCAATATAAACGTTATTTTATGAACTGTATATAAAATGCAGAAGCTATTTATTTATTATTTTTTTTTTGGCACAACAACTGCTGTCGGTCAAGGCCTGTCTGTACCCACTAGTGAAGTGGCTTGGCTTTCAGTGACTTATTGTTACCATAGCTGGATAGTATGGGGGCACGGTCTATTCGGGGGTTGAGCCCATGACGGGCATGTTGTTAAGTCGTACGAGTTGACGACTGTACCACCAGACCGGCCCAACTGGTGGCTGAAGCTATTACGAGTTTGTTAAGAGTTACGCGCAATTGAATAATTTAACAAGTCAATATTGAAAACTCCCTTATGTTGCACATTATCGCACTATCCCAAAAATGAAAAACTAACCAAACGCCAGTAACCGTCCAACCATGTGTTGATTGAAATAATGAATAGAAAATGATTGGTACAGCATTTTCACCAGGAAGTAGTATGACAACTGTTTGACGTTTGACCGTAAGGCCAGACGAGGTGAAATATCTTCTTCTTCTTTGGCTCAACAACCGATGCCGGTCAAGGCCTGCCAACCCACTTGTGGGGTTGGCTTTCAGTGACTTATTGATTTCCCCCCATAGCAGGATAGTCAGTCCTACGTATGGCGGCACGGTCTATTTGGGGCTTGAACCCATGACGGGCATGAAAGGTGAAATATACAGCGAAATAAACTATTTGACAGTCGAAATATTTGACAGGTAAAGCTAAAGGGCTGGGGGATATGCAACATCCCCTTTCAAAAATCACTTAAAAAGAGTATCTTCTCATGCGAAAAATTTACAAATGGGAAGAAATGATGAACTATTGGCTGAAAATAAACGAAATACTTGATATCGGTGTTTTTTTAATGGATTTAATTGCGATTTTGTTCACGTTATTTGTGTACATTTCACATCAGCTGGTTGCTGCGATGCGTTATCTGATAGATATTTCACCTGTCAAATAGTTCATTTATCTGTATATTTTTCACCTCGTCTGGCCTTGCGGTGAGAAATCAGCTTTCTTTGGCTCAATGCAAAGAAGAAGAAAAGAGGCCTCCTGTTTACATGATATATTCAGATAACAAGAACAAATTGATGAACCTTTGTGCATGATTTGTTTTGTCAAATTTATATAAAACTACTAGCTGGCCCGACAAACTGAGTCATTTCGAAAAAACTAAAATATTTCATTATTGCTTTGTTACTTGGGATAGTTGTATCGTGCCCATATCCCCTCAGGATCCGATCATCGAGTGTAAACCGCCATGCACCTTACCCCAAGTGTCAAAGTGCTGTATACAACACAACAACAATCCTGCTCTTTGTATGGGAGCTAGAGAATCATTATTAAATTAAGTTTAGTGTAACATCTGAAAGATTTTTAAGTCTTAAAACCTATTCTCAGACCACCATAAGCAGTGTACAAAGTTTCGTTGAAAATGATCCAGCCGTGTCGGAGGTTGCTCGCAACAAACACCGTGACACGAGATTTTTATATATATAAAGAAGATCACACGTGCACACTCTCTTGTACACCATCCCCCCCCCCCCACCCTTCACAAAAAGAACAAAATAACTGCTCACCAAACTGTCAAACGAGCATGTCGATTCATTGCCTCGAAAAAGAATCTCTATGATCCAACCTGCCGTTTCTTCAAAAATCGCAGAAACACAAACAAACAACCTTGCTACACGCAAAGACGAGCTACAAATCACGGTGAAAAACTAATCCTTTCTTGATTAATTCGCTCTGCGTACATAGTGTAAAGATGAACCGTTTGTTCGGTAAATCGAAACCCAAAGAACCGGGCCCAAGCATCAGTGATTGTATCAGCGGGGTAAGAATCAGATTAGCAGCAGACAGTCCCGACCGATGACTCACCGCTCGGGCATTCCCTATCATCCCCTTTCTTACCTATCCAGGTCGATGCACGAGCGGAAGCAATCGAGGGAAAGATCAAAACGTTGGACAATGAGCTGCGTAAATATAAGGATCAGATGGCCAAAATGCGCGAAGGGCCGGCCAAGAACGCCGTCAAGCAGAAGGCGATGCGGGTGCTGAAGCAGCGCAAACAGTACGAAAGCCAGGTAGAGAACCTACGGAACCAGTCGTTCAACATGGAGCAAGCCAACTTTGCGCACCAGACGCTGAAGGACACGCAGGCAACGGTGAGCGCCATGAAGGACGGCATGAAGTCGATGAAGAAAGAGTTCAAAAAGATCAACATCGAGGAGATCGAGGACATACAGGACGACATGGCGGACATGCTGGAGCAGGCGGACGAAGTACAGGAAGCGATGGGCCGAACGTACGGCATGCCCGAGCTGGACGATGATGAGCTGCAGGCCGAGCTGGATGCACTCGGTGACGAGATTGCCCTCGACGACGATGCCAGCTACCTGGACGATGTGGTGAAAGCGCCGGAAGCACCGGACAAGGAACCGGGTGCGGATAGCGTCACCAACAAGGACGGCATACTGGTGGACGAGTTCGGCTTGCCAAAGATTCCTGCCTCCGTCAAAACAACCTAAGCGGCTTTGGCGCAGCATCCTGCCTGTGCGATGATTCAACTATTTGAGTGGCCTTCTTCAATTAAACACTCCCTCGTGTATTCGGCATCATCTGCATGGCGTTTGCCTTTAACTTATGTTTAAATACAGCACCCGTAATCAGCCCATGGCATACGAGAAAGCACCACTGTTTTGTAAGTGAACCGTATTTTCTTTACCATGTATATTTTATCGAATGATTTAAAATTGTTCTGTTAACTTAATTTCTATACTTTCTTATGAGCAGCACTAAATAGACGTACCAAAAAGATCCGAAACAACCAGTCACCTTTCCCCTCTACTCGCTTATTTCGTCTATTACCGGTACATTCTGCAGATCGGAACATTTGCGGCGCAGCAGATCGATTTGCTCCTTCAGATATCGCTCCTTTGCCGCGGCACGCTGCAGCAAAATTTTAGCCTTCTCCAGCAGCTGACTTTTCTTCTCTAGCTTGTCCCTCAACTCTTCGTCTGTTCCGGTCGCCGGATCAGCCCGGTTCGGTCCGCCGGACCCCGTTGCCCCCGCACTCACCTTGCACCGGGTGCACGTGACGCTCGACAGCAGCTCTATTTCCACCTGCTGCACGGACACTTTGTTGAGCGCGTCGGTGAGATTTTGCTGCAACTTTTCGTGCTCCTTCTTCAGCCGATCGTACAGCTCCTTGGCGATCGTTTCATTCGGCGGGTTGGCAAGCGATTCCGCACTGGCCGCCCGTTCGCGATTGCGATGCTCTTTCAGATGCTTGTTCTCAGCCCGAAGCTTCTCGATCATGCGCTTCAGGGTGAGTACGGTTTGCTCGAGATTAGCATTCCGCTCCGCTAGGTCGTTTGTGCCGCTTCGCCGGCTGCAACGCACGCAGAGATTCTCGAAATTGATAGACTCTGGACATCCGGCCGTTGCTTTGGCGATTTCTTCCTTCAAAGCGATCACATACCTTATAGAAACACGAAAAGGGAAAAAAACGAAAATACAGAACCATTAACCACTAGTAGTTATCAACAGCACGACAATCGAGTACATACATAACGTACGTATTTTCCTAACGCTCTGGGAAATCCCCAGTAAAACTCGCCTCGTATCAAGCGTTTAATTTAATTACCATCATTCCACCGCCCAGAGCGGCTCCGATGATGATAGCAAGATGGAACGTTTGCAAGAATGTAATGATGATTCATTGCACAAACGGCAAACATTCGAATGCAATTTCTAAACTATCGTTAAATAACCAATAAACTCACTCTTCGAGATGCTTGATTTGCCGCTTTAGCCTCTCGGATTCGTCACTCTGCCGCAGCATGTCGTTGTCGAGCTGGAGCTGCAACGTTTTCGCTTCCAACCGTACATTCTGCGCCTCCATGTTGCAAAGCTTCTCCTGCATCTTTTCCAGCTCATGTGCCACCGTATTGGAACCCTGCGTGTAGAAAACGTCGAGTAATGTATATATAGACCTTAGATATGTGACCCTTCGATCGTGCCCCATCACCTTTCTATCAAGCTCCATCGCAATAATTCTTCGCTGCTGCGATTCGATGCGGCTCTTGAGCGCTTCAATGATTTCCTTACTGTTTTGCGTGAACATTTGCGTCGTGATCGTGCTGGTATCCTCGGATTCCGTACTGTCCGTGCTGCAGTACTGGTCCGGCGAGCCCGACGGTTGGTACTTGTTGTCCAGCAGGGACGCAGGAGCACCCGAACCCGTGCCCGCACTGTTCAACCGTGTCCGATCACGCTCCAGTCGAGCGATTGTCGTTTTGGCGGTGCTGAAGTGAACTTTCAGCTTTTCCAACTCCACCTCCCGCTCCTTCAGCTGTACCTTTAAACGCTCTGCCATCTGCTGCCAGCGCTTCTGCTTGTTCCACAGATCCAACTCGGCCGCCGTTTTTGCGCGCCGATTTTCGTTTATCGTCGTCTGTTTGCGCAGCTCGTCCTTCGTGTCGAGCAGCTCCGTTTCAAGCTGCTGAACGCGACGCGCCAGCTGATCCTCCCGGGGCGTGGACATACGGTCCGCTTTCATCGCAATGACGGGCCGCTTAATCAGTTGGTTCTTGAGCGTCTTGACCAGATCGCGCGACTGCTTCTCGCGCTGCTGTATGCTCACGATCTGGCGCTTCAGTGCTTCGATCTGCGTTTTCAGCACGCGATTGCTGGCCTCGCTGCGGTTCAGGTCCGCACTCAGCTGCGACACCTGCTCAGCCGAATGTAGCGAGGTATCGTTCATGAAGCTCCGCTGGTCTTCGTGAAACTGCGATAACGTTTCCGTGAGGTCCTGTATGTGGCGGTCCTTCTCTTCAAGCATCTCCTTCAGCTGCTCGATTTCTTGGGCGCTAGCGATTGTTTCAGTAAACTCCCGCAGGTCTTGCGTTTCCTTCGTCAGGCGATCGTTCAGCGATACCAGCTCCATTTCCTTTTCCCGCAGCAACTTTTCGCTCTTTTTTTCGCGCGCATTTGCCTCGCGAAGTTGCAGCTGCAGGCGCTTCTGTTCGTTCTCCAGCTCCTGTACGTTGCGTTCGAGCATCTTCACCCGCACATTCAGGTCCTGAATTTCAAGCTCCTTTTTCTCGTCAATTTCATAAATGTTCTCAATGATTTTGTCCGTATAGACGATTGCACCGGCATCTGACGACCCAGTGGCCGCCTCGTCCTCGGCAGAACTTGGCTTCTCCGGTACACTTTCCTGCAGCGCTTTTAGCCGATTCATATCGTTGAGCTGGGTGGCGATGTTGTCGCATTCCTTCTGCTTCTCGTACAGTTTCTGCTCTAGATCATCGATAGTTTTCTTCAGATTTCTTATTTGAGCCATATTTTCATCATACACTAGTGAGTGCTCATTTCTTTCTGATTTCAACAGCTCCTGATATCTGGACAATGTCGTGTCCTTTTCTAGCAACAAATTCTGCAGCGAACCAATGGTGGTCTAGAAAAGAAAAGCAATGGAAATATTGATTAAGCGCGATCTACACCTCTCCCGGGTAGTTCACTTGAATTCACTCTACTAAACGTACACTAAGAATGCTATCCTCAACGCGATCTTGCTTCGCAACGCTAGGAGACTGCGCTTGTTCCTTTAGCAATGATTCTTTCTCCTCTAAGGATTTTTCGAGCAACTTAATTCTTCCCTGACATTCAGACAGTCGACTTTCGGCTTCTAGTAGAAGCGCACTTCTCGTAGAAGCTAACATCATTGCCTGTTTCAGTTGCGATTCCAGCGATCTCTGGGCTACCGTTTGAACAGTAACAGCCATCTGCTCATTAATTTGCGCACCCGTTTGGCTATGTTCGCTTCTACCATCGAAATCGCTTATCGTATCACCAGATGAGCATCTTCTTGGTCCCTCACCCAGCGTATCCTCAATGATTGGAATCGTGTTGATACATTTGGATGACGTTTCTGAAATGATTTCAAATTTATTAATAAGGCAAACGCTCTGTGGCCTACACCTGTGCTTGTGTACACTACTCACCAACTGCAACCTGCACAGCTTTATCGAAATACTTGTCACGATCTTGGCGCGATCGTTGAGCTTCCTCGCCAAACAGTAACTCCAGCGTATCCCAATGTCTGGTGTAATCGATTTCCTTCATTCTTAGCTGCTTATTTTCCCTCTGCAGCTGATCAACTTGCTCCTGACACAGTATCAGCTGCCTAGTTAAGTACTCACTTTGACTTTCGTATTTAATTAACTGAAAAGTTTTGATTGTTAGTAACATTGAATTTGTTGCATTGCATGCGTTGAAAAAGCTACCTACATTTATTTTGTCCTGTATCTGATTTCCCTCAAGATTATCCTTCAATTTTGCAAATATACGTTCGTACTCTTCGTTCCGCATTTGATGCTGATATTTCCTCTGCTCCTCCGTTAGACTCTCGCGCAATTCTAGCGCCTTTGTGTACATCTTTACAAATTCCGGAATGGCAGAAGTCGGTAAGTATGAGTGATGGCCTATCGTTAAGAGCTGCAAGCTTTTCTTCAAAAATCTGTAATTCGCCAGTTATAAAAACATTGGTAAATAAATGTTTCCTCTTTACGTGGCATACAGCATCACACCGTTTACCTTATTTTCAGTTTGTTATCCCTTTGTTCGGCACTAAATTCTTGCCTCTGTTGGTCATGTCGCAGTTTCAGGTTGTCCAGTTCTTCCAGTTTCTGAAGGAGCGTTAGTTTCATTTTGCTGTTCTCTAGCTTTAAATTTTCCTCTTGCTCGCGCACTGCAAAACAAAAATCCCTTATTTAATAGTCCTTAAATACACAACTGAACGTCCCTTACCTAACTCCAACTCCTTGTTTGCACGAGCGAGTAAATACTTTTCATTCGATGCGCTTTGCAGATCCACTACGAGATGGCGGAGGCTCACTTCTTCCTCGGAATACTTTGAGATGAGAGATTGCTGCGATCTAATCTGTTCGTTCGATACCTTCAGCAACTCCTCTAAATGGCCACTTTTAACTAGTTCACGTTGTAATTCACGCTCCAACCCATCCAAACGGTCCTTCATTCGCTTGTATTCGTCCTTGGTGACGAACTCTACTGCCAAACTATTATCCACTATGGATAGTTGATTTAATTTGCTGTAATCGACCTCCAGCAAATGATCCTTATCTACCTCCTGGATGTTCTTCAAGAATATGTTATAAATATTTGTCGCCTCAGATTTCATGCGCATCAGCTCGCTTTCCAATTTTTCAATCTGATCACTGTCAAGCGAATCGAACGAATCGCCTTTGGCTGCATCAATCGCTTCGGGTTGCTTTAACTCGCTACCCCTCGTTGCCAGCTGCAGGCGTAGTTCGTGCAGAAGATTAAGGTGTTCGCTCTTGATCTGACGCAATGAGTTGTGCAGATTATCATTCTCCGCTTTAAGGAAGTCAACTTTCCTTTGGAGCGTACAGACTCCCGATTCGATGTCCCGCAACCGATCGACCGTCTGCACCAACAGTCGATCTTTCTCGTTCTCCGATGCATTGGTAATGTGCAGCATTTCGGTGTACAGCTTTTGCGTAACCTGTAGCTCATCCTGCACCCCCAAAAGTCGCTCATTTTCCACCCGCAGCTGTTCATTCTTCTCCATCAAACGGTCAATTTCTACCGCTTTCAGCAACACTTGTTCACTGAAATCAATCTGCTCCGGTTCTAGCCGTTCGATCGATTCCGAATTATCATCCTCGTTGCAGACATTGCCCGAGTCGTTAACGCTCTCGGTCGATTGAATGCTTTTACTTATCCTTCCGTTTGCATCTGCATCCACCACTATGGATAACCGTTCCTTCAACAGTAGCTCTCGTTCCCGAGCAGCAGCTAGCAGATCGTTCGACAGCCGCATTCCGCTGTGCCAACCCACCGACATCGGCCGTACGCTCAGTACGTTCAGCAGCTTTTCCAACGTATCTCTGTCGATCGTCAACCGGTCTGACATGGCATCGTACTCGCGGAGCTTTTCCAAAATCTCATGCATTCCTTCGCGTAGATTTTCATTTTCCTCTATTACGGTGATGTATTGTTGCTCTAGCTCCCGGATACGATGATGGTTAGCGTCCGTTTCCGCGGAGCGCGATGCCCCCTTCGGACGATCCTCGTCAAAGTTCATCTGTAGCTGCCCGACACACTTGTCGCAGTAACTGAAACTGTGCCGAAAAATGCACGCCTTGCAATGTTTCATACTGTCGTACACGTTGTATTGCTTCATGCACTTTTCACAGAACTTTATCGCTTGCACGTCGTCGATGGAAGCAACCAGATCGTCTACATCCGCCACACTTCCATTACCAGGAGATTGGGGCAGGGTTTTGCCCGTATCGGGGTCTGGAATGTCTGAATTATTAGTTTGTCTCTTTAAATTCTGCGCCAGAGCAGCCAATTGTCGCCTGAAATCATACAAAACAAACAAATGTTGTGTAACAAGAGTGAAGCAGTAAAATGTTACGAAAGCAAATTACTTCAAATCGTTTTTCTCCAACTTTAGCTGCAATCTCATCTCTTCCGAAGCGCGCAACTTGAGAGCCAAACGCTCATTCACTTTGGCAATTTTCTTCTGTTTGGCCAATATGGAACTTGTAGCGACTACCTCATCGTCTTCTATGCCCAACCGTTTCCTGAAACAAAAAGTTAAAAAAATGAAATACTTTTAAAAAAGCTCGCCCTCCTTGTCCATACCGTAAAACACCATTTTCTATCGCTATCTCGTTTGCTAGATTGATCTCCGATATTAGCTGACGAATTTGTTTGTCGCGCGAGTTCACCTTTTCCTGCAACCGGTGTACCTTCTTGAGTGCACTGGTCAAACCATCTTCGCCATTTTCATAGCGTCTCAGTGCCTCAATTGCTTCTACGGCTTGTTTTGATTTCACCCGATTATCATCCTCAACGTCGGCCAAGATTTCCTGCATCTCGCGACACCTTTCGTTAGCCTTTTCCAGCTGCATCCGGTACTCCTGGCAGCAGTGGCTTTCCTGACGCTTTTCCTGACTCGCACGCGCCTTCTCCTCGCTGATTCGGTTCATCACCTCCGTTGAGCGATGAATTTCTTTGGAAAGCGTTAATATCTTTTGCTCCAAATCGACAATTATTTCATCCTTCTGCTCGAGACGTTCCGCCATCAGCTTGTACTCCCTCCGTTCTGCCTCAATATCGATACCAGGAAATTGACTCAACAGATCATCGTAACGGTCCTTCAGCTCGTTCAACTCCTTTTCCCGTTGATCAATCTGGTCCTCCCATTCGGCGACCTGGTTCGTGTGCTCCGTTCTGGTCATGTTAAGCTGCTCCTGCAAATTTTCCTTCTCGTCACACACGCCCATCAGTTCACCTTCCATTTGTTGCAGCTTTTCGTTCAATTTACTGTTCAGCTCTTGCTGCTCGCTCCAGCGGGCCTGCAGCTCTTCGTACTGATGCGTTAGGGCCGTTATATTTAGCGTTGCATCGTTTAAGCTCACTTGCAGCCCATTAATCGTGTCGACCTGGAAACTATTTCGCTTTTCCAAATCGTCAATATCGCGCAAAAGGCGTTTAATGTGCTTGTTCTTCATGCTGATGTTATTGTACAGCTCCTGCTGTCTTTCAATTTCCGACAAAGCATCGGGCGAATCTTCACCCTCACTGCCGCCATGCAGTCCTTCGGCGAGCTTGGCCTGCAGCTTGGCATTCTCTTCCGTGACGTCTTTGAGCTTTGTCCGAAGGGTGTGGCGTTCCAGCTCAAGCTTTTCGATCGTTCTTTTCCATTCTTTCATTCGCTCCTGGCTTCCGAAATCATCTTTTCCCTCGACTAAAGTCTGCTTTAGCTGCCTCACCTTGAATGTCCAGAAAATTGCGTTTTTGTTAATTATGTGCGGTGGAAAATCTTTTTCCCAAGAGCCCCAAACTTACCTGCTCATTGCGAAACCGTAGTGCAACCTGAGCCAAACGGAACAGCTTTTTACTGCTTTTGCTATCGAGCTTAACGTCTGTTGATAAATTGGCGATCTCCAGCGCTGCTCCATCCTTTCGTACGTCATCCAAATTATGAGGAGATAGTGACAAAAGGTGCTTCCAATCCATTTTGGAAGAAAATGTGCTGATAACACAGCCGTCAACCTTTAATCCTCCCACAGAACTGTCGATTTTGTATTATTTTTACAATAAACACATTTGTTTTTGTTTGCGTTGCCATGGAAACCGCTCCGTTGCTACAGCCAACAATCTCACATGGTGTACACAGTACGGCATCCGGCAGCATGCGCTTTAAAAAAATTAAACCAACGACGTAACGTAAATTAATAAATTAATCCATAAAAGACGTAACGCATGCAGGGGATTTTTTTATATTGTTATAGAGACGTTGAGCCGACTGGACTCATTCGCCTCTTGTAATCAGCAAATTAATGCTATTATTAAAATCTTATGATCTTCTTTACAAGTCATTTGTGGCTTGCAATGACCTTATAACGAGTAGTCTCGGTTTACTTAAAGGTATCCGTGGATTTTATTTAAAATGTTTATCTAGATCTAGATGTTAGTCTAGTGGTTTTGGTTAAAGTTCTTTATAAAGACAAGTTATATGAAAGAATTTTAAAAGCTTTGGCTGGCAATGGCTTTCTGGTGAGAGTCGTGATATTGTCGATGTTGGGGTCCAATTTGTAGGTGATGCATTCCGCAGTATATCCATAACATTCGGTTAAGCTGTGACGGACCGTGATATCAACGCCACAAAAACTGCATAGTGAAAAAGATGTGTGTGAGCCAGTTGTGTCCGATCCAAAGTCGTGATAGCACTCTCTGGTCTTGGTGTGTGATGGATGGTCTCTCCGTGGTGGTGTTGTGGTCTTGATGGTTCTCAGGAAAGAGCGGTTGCTGCTAAACCAATAACCATTCAAGCTATTGGCGATGATAGTTTTGCTAAGGCGAATGAAGTCACAGCGAGCAAGAGTGTTATTGCAACAGGCCGGGTTATTACGTCCTGCATTGGTTAGTCGATCTGCTATTTCATTTCCCTGAATACCTGTGTTACCAGGAATCCCGCAGGAATTCACTTGGAGTGAATTCGGTATATTGCAGAGTTCTTGGTTGTTGCCGTCACGGGTGGATTCAGATTCAAGAGCTTGAAGGAGACTCTTGCACTGTCGGTGAAGATCACGTTGGGTTTGGCTCTGCATAGGCCTTCGTCAGCTGTCATAACCAAGGCTATTGATTATACGGCGTGCTGCGGAATTTTTTCTCGACACGAAATGTATGCCCTCACAGATGACTCGAGATTTCGGCAGAGATTTTTATCTTATGCATTAAAAGCTAAGATATCCAACAACTAAACAGCCGCGTTTTTTTTAAATAGGTCGCCAAAAGACTTCTTCTTTTCTTTGGCTCAACAACCGTTGTCGGTCAAGACCGGCCTGTACCACTTGTGGGGTTGGCTTTCAGTGACTTATGGATTACCCCCCATAGTAGGATAGTCAGACATAAACGTATAGTGGCACGGTCTATTGGGGGCTTGAACCCATGACGGACATGTTGTTAAGTCGTACGATTTGACGCCTGTACCACGAGATCGGTTGTATTTTCTACCTGATGAATAATTAAGTATGACTATTTTTAATGGTAAAGCAACAGGATTAGGTAGCTCCAAACGGTGGAAAAACAACGAAAAATCTCGATCGCTCCCATGACTAGAAATTTCGTATAATTTTACAGGCCGACCTTGACACACAACGGTTGTTGAGCGAAGGAAGAAGAAAAATACTTCATAACAATGTACTGATTCACATGTAAAGTTTTGATAGCCAGTACATTTGCAGTCTACATCTAGAACGGTAGCGGAGTTTTGATTTCTCATATAACACTGATTTTTTTTTACATTTCATGTCATGAGTATGTTTCATTCATAATTTGAATCAATTAACGAATATGACCTGCAATTAAATCGTGTACCAAGTTATTTTTATTCCAAAATCAAATTTATCGCTTACTATTGGCCTTTATAAAGAGCTTCCCTGCATTATTTATGACATTTCTACCTCGTTGGGTTGAAATTTAAGCTTAATAAGGATCGTATTCGGTGTGGTGATATCGGCTACCATTATCTCTTGACCATCCTTCAGTCCGAGCTCGCTGAGTGACAACGTTAAGTTTCCCTTCGTTGCCTCCTCAATGCTCTTGACTGTACCCATGTACAGGGTTTTGTTTTTCCCTTCCAGCACGGCGGTCAGTCCTGGACTTTTCATTTGAAACTCAGGGTTTTCGCACAACAGCTGAATCAGATCCTGCAGCGTCATTCCATTAGGATCCTTGATTTCCACCGGTCTCGGCACCTGGCTACATGCCAAGCAATCGGATCGCTTTTCCGCTTCGTACGTATAGGTGTAGATGCCATCCACGTCATTGAACACCATGTAATTGTTCAGCGGTTCACAGCAGCTGGAAGCAATCTTGAACACCTCCGTAGCGCAGGCGGCCGCAATTACCGCATTGGTGCTGGCCACGGCCGGGATAATGTTTTTCAACACTCCTTGCACGAGCCGGTATGATAATCCGGTTATGTTGAAACTGTTGGCTCGTTCCTGCGCTTTCTCGTACACCCAGGAGACGTGCTGCGGATCGTCACCATCGAGGGCAACATCTACCCCGAAGGGAGTTTCCTTCGGCCACTGGATAATCTTCACGTACTCGATGCAGTGTTCCGGCAGCCGGGGTGTGTTGGCGATGGTGCAAAGTGGATAATTTACTTGCGGTGGAAACAGATCCAGGGTGCAGTCGATGCACGCCGTCATTCCGGGTAGGATCACACGTGCGTTTCCCTTAAATCCTTCGGTTCCCCCATCGATCAGGGGAATGATGGATGTTTCATCGACCGAGCCGTCTTCTTCGTACTCCAACATCGATATCAACATCCCGTTGATCCACCGGCGAGCTACGATCGAATCCAGCCCGCAAACAATTATGTGAAACTGCCGATAGAACGCAGAATCAAAGTCCTGAATTTTGCAAAAGTGAGGCGTCACAACGCACCCCGGCACCCGTGCACTGATGAATGCGGCCGCACATTGTGCCTTCGATTTGCCGATGTCTGTCCTTCGAAACAGAAACTGCCGGTTCAGATTGGAAAGCTCGATCGTATCCATATCGATTACGTGAATATCACGGACACCCATCAGAGCCAGATCCTTCAACAGTTCGCATCCCAGACCTCCAGCACCTTCAATCGTACAATTTAGCTTGAGTAAAATGAAACACACTCGGCAGCCTCCGCGGGCCTACACTTACCAATGACGAGAATTTTGCAAGTGTTGAGCAAAAACTCGAGCGTTTCGGACGAGGCAGCAAAGTTTGGGTGACAAAACGGGCCAGACCTTTCGAGGATTTTCCGCAAATGGTTCCAGCGTTTGCTCAAGTGATCGTTGTTTTGCGAAGCGACTTCCATGGTAGCAAACAATTACTTTACTTTTTATGTGTTAGCTCTCCAGAATTTCTATTTCCGCAAATCTAGAAGTACATAGATGGTGATGTAGACGATTTCCTTCGAAAATTTGCGCTGAAACAACTTACTCGGCGTAATGTTTTTGGTGGATGCTCCACTTCAGAAAAGTTGAGATTTGCCGATAGCTGCTAAATAAGCGAAGATTGGCATCAGAAAATGCTAGCAAAAGCCCAATTTCTGCACCGATCCAGTCCACACAGAAAAATTATTTACTTTTGCCGGTGGGTCGAAAACAAAAAAACGTCAAACCCGGGCCAGGCGAGCGGTTTTGACGGCCATCCCAAGGTGTATGGATATTCGGAGGTGAATTGCTTCAGAGCAAAATCTAAATAAACACACCTTGGGCCCTCGCTCGAAATGTCAAAAACCGTCACAAGTACAAAAAAACGTCGCCAGCGTGCGAAATTCGCACTGATTTGGAGGCGCTGGCAAACCGTCGTCAGCGGCTGTACAGTTCATGCATCATTTGAAAGCTTTAATTGTCATAGATAATAGTCATACTTTATAAGAGTTACCAATGGACATTATTTTGTTATTTATTAAAATTCAACGGACGGTGTGTGGCTATGGTCTATTGCATTGGTGTGTGTAGTAGTGGTGGGACACGACCCGGAGTCGGGTCCGAGCCAGTCGAAATTGGTTCCGACCCGTGGGTGCAGCAGGTACGCAATATCGATGTCGGAATCAAAAGGAACCCGCGGGTGCAACAAGTTTTGGTCGACACGAATGTTCTGTAGGTGCGAGAAAGCATAAGCGATTCCGACCCGTGAGTGCAGCCTGTTCGGGTCGAGTATTGAACCAACTTTGACCCGACCCGAAATCGCTGCACCAACAGGTCAGAGTCGCTGATGCTTGCTTGCATCTACCGGAATCATTGCACCACCTGAACCTACTTATACATCTCGGGTCGACCCGGACGACTCCGGGTCGCTTACGGATGGCTCCGACTCAGTAGGTTCGGGGCGACCAGCCCATTACTAGTGTGTAGTTCGTATGCTCTTTGGAGAGCACCCACGAATCCGATCTCACTCCGACTATTGTTAGTCTGATTCCAACACCGGCAAAATATGAATCAATAGTTCCGCCCGGAGCAGTCCGGAGTCGTCCGGAGTCGACAGGAGTCGGAGTCATTCTCCAGAGTCGATCGGAGTGCTTGTGATCAAGCATTTCATTTCGTTGTATTTTTTTGTTTTTCACTTTGCGCGCGCACTTTGTACACAGCCCTTTGTTTCGAGGGATGACTCCCACCCCAACATATACAGGACAACTCCAGAAGGCTCCGACTCCTAACTACTCCGAACTACCCATGATGACTCCAAACCACTCCAGAGTACTCCGGGTGACTCCGGCCGATTCTGGGTGATTCCGGTAGATTCTGGACGATTCCAAACGACTCGGAATAATTCTGGGAGGATCTACCTTCTGAAGTCGATTCAGAAATTATCGGAGTCGTATTGGAGCGGATTCCGGATTTGTGTCAGCTTTACCCATCACTAGTAGTGTGTAGTACCCTGTACGAGAGCCGAATTTTTATCCCCAAAAATAATACATAAACTAAAAAAACCTAAAATAATTTCAATTTATAATAGTAACGGGACTGGAATAGTTTCAAAACATAAAAAATAAGTGTATGAGTGTATGTATGAGTGCAAAAGCCACAAGCGATAGGGTATCAATCAGCCACAGGGCGATTAATCAAGCCGCGTTAAAACACTAGGATAAGCAGGAGCGATCAAAACCACGGAGAGTGCGGAGAGTGAGAGAGTTTGATCTGTATGTTTGAGGTTGAATTATTTTGATCTGTATGACAATGTTATCACATTTTTCTGGTCTATATTGGATAGGACGCTGGACACAGAACAGAACAGCAAACAGAAATATTAATAATAAAATAAACCAAAACACTGTTAAAAATGGGCTGCACTACCAGGGAAAAAAACTATGAAATTTAAAAAAACACCTTCAGTAGATATTAATGACGAAGGAAGTGGATGTTGAATAAATCCAAAATCTTTGAAGTATTTTTATACACTTTATTGCAAATTTAGGAAATATATTTTACTCCATTTACTCAAAGCCAAACATCTTCTCCTATGTAGCACAAACAAAATAGCTGTGTCCACTTCACAGACAAAATGGTCAATTGGAGAAATCCAAAAAATTAAATGAGTCAGTTGAAAAAAAAGTTTTATCCTTCTGTATAACACAATGCACACAATTCATCATGCTTCTTTGCAAACTCAATTTATTTCAATTACCTTATGCTTACATTCAAGCTAATCAAACACATTTTACATTTCTGTTCAACGTTTCAACAATCAACAAATTACATTCCACAACTTCCTATGAAGCCTCAAAACAAACAACATATTACGCCCCTAACCATCTAAGCTCATATCGACCGTTAGTTGGCACTACGATGCCATAGCAAATGGTGATTTGTCGTTCGTTTTTAGGAAAAAGTTTCCTTTGGCCGTTTTGGGGCAGGCAAAGCCAAGTGGAATCGGGTTGCTCACGCACCCGCCAGTGTTAAGCGAGAGAAGGGAGTTGCACTTCACCGCCAACAGGCTCTTTTCCGTTTCGGGATACACCGTCTCGGCATACAGCTCCCAGGCACGCTTATGAGAACCTAGAGTAGAAGAATAAAAGATATGTGTTTAATCTACTCTTTTTTCTACATCAATCATCTAAAACGTATACGTACATGCCGGGTCTAGACATCCCGGTTGGACGGAAACGACGCTAAAGAAGATGAAATATACAAGATATAGCATACGATTGCAACGATCCAATGATGAATATCTTACCCGTTGGGATAAAAATCTGCATCTCCGATTGGATCACGCTTGCCCAGCACCTTCGCATTGGTATGAATAATGTCCACGAAATCGGCATCACCCCGCTGTATGCCACTCAGCGATTCGCCCTCATTGAAGCATGGATTGGCCGGATCAAGACCGGTGATACGTGGTATCGATTTGTTTGTTTTATACTGAAAGTATCGCCCAGCAGCTCCAACGATGTGTGCGCCCAAGCTGTGGCCTAGCAAGTTCGGAATGAAGCTATAGCGACGCGTGCGTACCAAAGCACTATCACTACCCAGCTACCTACCTATCAGGTGAATCTTCTCCAGTGGCACGTACTTGATCAGTCCCTTCAGCCCATCCGCCAAACCTTCGCCAAGATCGTTCGTATTGAATGCGGACCAAGTGTACAGTGTGTCCACATATTCGGCCGTATCGATAACGACAAAGTTGTACCCGCCACGTGCCTTATACGCGTTGTAGATCGTATCGATTGCCCGATTCGGCTCGTTCACGTTCGACGTCCATCCGGTCACCAAAATGACCGTATCGTATGATTTGTTGAACAGTTCGTTCTTCCACAGATCGTCCGATTCTAGCAACGGTATGGTTACGTTGTTGTCTTCCGTCATCAGTATGTAGTTCATGTCCGTTATGTTGACTTCATTCTCGGAAGCAGTTGCATTGGAGAGTAGTGCCACCGAACCTTAATAGGATGAAAAAAATGAAAACTCCATAGTAGCGAAGTGCAAAAATCAATCCTACCATCCTCCTCGGGAGTGTACTTACATATTTGATTGATCGTTGCAGCGATCGCTTCCGCCGGTAGGCCAATGATCGACTGCTTACTAAATTCCAGCAGCTGCTCCGGAGAGAATATTTGCGGTATACTCTCAGCAATACCCTTCGCCGTTTTGGCTGCCACCTTTGCAACGTCTCCCGTCTTTTTCACCAATCCACCGAAGTCAAAGGGGTGCACTTCCAGAGCGCAAAAGCATCCGATCAGTACGATCGACACGATCATCCGCTTGCCCATCTTGCTACGGGTTGCAGGTCGCAGATAACAAACGGGCGTGGGAATTGCATAGCATAGAATAGTTGAGAAAAAAAACACAATCCGCAATATGAGTAAGAGAGTAAGGGAAATTAGTGTTGTTTGATGCATTGTTTCCACTTTCCCTCGGTTTGTTTTGATGCCTATGACTAACATGGGAATTTACAACAACGCATGTACCGTTACGCTACATGCAAACATAAAAAATAACTCACAAATCATTAGAATGAGAACGAGGAAGTGGATATGAGAGAAAAGACGCATTTAATGTGTTTAAATAAAATGCTTTACAGTACTTGAAAGATCAACATTTGAATAATTGTATACTAATCCTTTTCAGTCAAACCATTAGAACGGATAATGATAATGGAAATGACTGCTGATTGAGACCAATTATTTTAAATTATCACTTCAGGCTATTCAACCACTTACGATACAGTCAATACATATAAAAATTATCTGATAAATCTTCTGTGGAGTTATAGTTAGCTATTATTTTTTTACTATTACGAATACAAATTATACTCTTGGTGTATGATAGACAGTAAAATCAAGCTTTGCGAGAATCGTTCTGAAAAAGTGAAATTGTTATAGAAAATTTGCTAAGACCCTATTATTCATGGTAAAGATCTCTTGATAAAAAACTTTTTATACGATAATCCTTCGGTTGTGGTTGATAAAAAGTACCTTAAACTTTTAGGACCTTAAACGTCGATTATTTCAATATCGATTTCCGTTTCCAAACATCTTCCATCAAAACATTGTTGCCGAGATTGGAAAGCATTTATGGCGATAATATAATTAAAATTGCTTTTTTATGGTCGACTATTAGCAGATCGTGATCTTGATTCAAGCATAAATCTGTCACAATGGACAATAAATTTATACAATACAATATACATATTAATGACAGTAGATGAAAAATGCATGACCTATGAGCGTCATCAATATAAAGCAATTAAATGGTAATTCATTAAACAGCTACCAACTCCTGTGAAAGTAAGAATGTTACAGGTACATTCGTATCAACTGAAAAAATATTAAAAATGCTCCTTTATGTTCAAAAATATGCTATTGAAATTGAAGCTTTCTTTTATCAATCTTTCTATTGCGTATGCAACAGCTCCAACTCCAACCGTTGTCTCTCCACAAACACAAAGTCAGCCAATCGTGCACACTTCACCGTTTTGCCACATTAATCCTTTCTACTACCATCATCTGCTCTAAAACA
This sequence comes from Anopheles merus, assembly GCF_017562075.2. Classification (NCBI taxonomy): domain Eukaryota; kingdom Metazoa; phylum Arthropoda; class Insecta; order Diptera; family Culicidae; genus Anopheles; species Anopheles merus. The sequence goes on from NC_054083.1 coordinate 14,975,980, forward strand.
TTATGCGCAGCTTAGTATTCCTACCACGTTTTCCACCAGCCAGCACACTCAGTAACTGTAACAGACAGACACTTTACGCCGAACACACGCGTGCTTTCAGAGATCAGCTTCACTCGACGAAACAAATCGAACTAATCTGTGATCTGAGAAAAATTATAATTTTATATCCGCGTAATGCAGTGTGTAGTGTGGCTGGCGGGCTATACTCCACCCCCCATTCGCTGGCTGCCTCCCGCACACCTTCACCACACCTGAGATGGGGCCGGTTGCGCATGTTGATTCATTCTGATGCTGGAGCGTGCGGCTTGTTGACGCCATGCAGTTTTGCGATGGCCGCTGGCGATGGAGAGATGACGATCGACGCGACCACTATACGCATCCGTAAATCACTCCGCAAAAAGGCACGTGCGTGTGCAATGAGAAGAACAAAAAAAACAGCAAAAACAAAAACCAACGGCTTTGCGGGCAGACTGTGCACGGCCAATGTCATCATGCTTCCGATGCGGCCGTTACTAGTGCTACCGGTTCAAGGATAACAGAACGTATTGATGCTGGGAGGTAAACCACCTTTGCTTTGTGACAAGTCCAATCATCATAACGGAAGAAAGAAAGCTTAGGTCACAGGACATACCGTTTATTGACGATCGTAGCACTGATCGATAAAAAACGGTCATACTTTAAGTACGACACACTCAAACGGAAGTTCAATGTTGAGCGAGGATGTGTACTTCTCTTGAGTACGACACACTCAAACGGAAGTTCAATGTTGAGCGAGGATTTTGATTGATAATTGCATTTATTGTACAAAACTTACTCATCACAAATATATACAACTGCTGTGCCGTTTTACAATCTGTGAACCAGTGTAAATTCTTCGTGCATGGCAAACACCGTCCACAGTATGGATCACAGACAAATTTGAATGTTTACTGATGAATATTCAGCAGGCGTACGCCTTTTTTGTGAACGCTCATTACGTCGAGTTTGGTCCGCTTTTTGAGAGCATTTGCCAATTGTGCGGGACTTCTCTTGACCTTCACAAACGCTATCCGTAAGCAAAGGAAGTTATATTTTTTAGCAATAGCTAGCACTTTCTAAGCGTTTTGAATATTTGGTAATGCTGTGTAGCACCTTACAATAGCATATGCTTGTTGTAGCATTATCAAAGTAATGTATTATATTATTTATTTTATGTATATTATATAATAAAAATAATTATTTTCTGTCCTTGTTTAGCTATGAAAAATTGAAGGTTGAAAATTGAGGACGAGAAATGAAAGAGAATATTTTTAATATTGGTTTATGTTTAAGGTTTACGTAATGGTTCAGGTGCATAGTTTTTTAAATAAAAAGAAAAATCGGAAAATGTTGCAATTGAACAAATGTTGCCGCAACGTGTTCATAGACCCGAGACTAAAAGAAATTGGTATTTAAAACATATTCCTGAACACCGTTGTAATTTTGTATTTTCACATAAATTAGATCAAGTACCGACAATTACTAGCCGTATTGTTATAACACTTCTTGAGCTAACGATTTATATCTTTCTTAAGGTATTTCCCCCTGTTTATTAACTTTATAGCGGGCACATTCGGTTGCATTAAAATTATTATCTTTAGCTTGTCAAAATTAGCTGCTTGAGCAATTTTGGCTATTTGGCTATGCTGTAGACCAGGGGTCTCCAAACTACGGCCCGCGGGCCGCATGCGGCCCTCGAGAGCCTATAATGCGGCCCGCGATGATGTTGTAAAGGATAATGTAAATATCATATATTTTTGACAGTTTCCATCATTTTTTTAAATTTTTACTAAACCAAGACAAGAATCAAGTTACTATAAAAGAAAAATGCAGAACTTTAAAATATTTATTAAGTATTTTCTTGCCAAGACGAGATTTAAACGTTCTCATTACCAAAAGTAACGCGTAAATGGCCCTCAACAACGATATTTACGAAGAAATGCGGCCCGCGAACTGAAAAGTTTGGAGACCCCTGCTGTAGACTGTCTACAAATGTATTATCCCTGGAGTATAAAAGTATTATCCAGCCTTAATTTTAATGGTGAAAGAATGTATGTTAGTTTTTATATTTATTCAGGAAGAACGGTCCGAACTCTCGTAAAAATTATGGCACACAAACCATTTTTTTACATTATCAAGCTTTATTGTTATCTTTTTTTTTTCGTTACGTTGGGTTTTCGGTGTGTCTGGCAGCGGCCTGCAGCTTTATTGCTTCCTACTGTCAAATATGCTATCGGTGCTTTGCAAGGCAGCATCTATGAGCCTACCTGTTCCGATGAATATGTAGCTCTTATTGTCACCTGCGCACTGAGCATCGATTGAGGAATCAAAACAAAAAGCTGTTTACGTTTGTGCTGCAGAAATTATCAACTCGCTGTATTTTTTACTGTTTTAAATAGCATTTTAGGGATTAGTACTTATCTAAAACGTGACCGTGGTCCTTTCGTGACATTACTGTTGAACCTAGATTCATTCTTCTCATGAATATTTTTTTCGCGCTAAAATTGGTTAAGGTAGGGGAAAAGGCTTTTGCTGTAAGCAGTGAAAGCATTTTTCATTCTTCCGCATCTTATCTATTCATGGACTTGTATCGCTTGTGGTTTTCAGGCCATATAACATAAATCTGAATATCATCAAACACAGCCATTTGTGAAATATGGAAGAATATTTGGATGATCCACTGATAGAGTTTGTGAAAGTGGAGGGAAATGATGATTCTGACAATCAATTCGTCGACGATACGGAAATCGAAGATCCCAATTTTTTATCTCGTCCTAAGAAGATTCGGAAAATAATGTGTTATCAAACTGACAACCGAAAAGTTGTTCACCCTAAACATATTGCAAAGAAGCATGTTGATATGCCTGCGATGCCGGTGCTACAGAAAACCGGAATCCGAAAAATTACACACATAAAACAGATGGCAAGGAACCACGACGCCACGCCGACGAAGTCAGTGGCACAAAACTACGAGAACCGCAAAATGGTCAAACATTTCACTAGTAAACACGACGGTACGTCCATCTAGCTAATACGGCTATCAAATCGGAAGATTTAATGGTTTACCTTGACATTTCAGATGAAGTAAGAAGGAAGAAAATGATAATTGAAGCTCACCAAACAAACATGGAAGAAAAAAAATTCAAGAAAAATGTAAGTCAACCATCGATAGGATTGAGTGTTGAAATTGAAATTGAAATTGAAATTGAGAGGAATTGATTATGAAACTTAATTGTAACAATATATCTCATTTCCAGATGATTCCGATGAGTGAAATGAAGACAATCGCTTTGATCAGCAGAATCGAAAAAGAGCCGTCTATATGGGACAGAAAACATGAGGGTTACAGAAACAAAGCGACCAAAGATAAAGCCTGGAGCCGTGTGGTTGGAAAAACAGGAATGCCATTAGAAATTGTTAAAGCCAAATGGTCATCCGTTCTAGGATCGTTTCGACATTACAAAGCACTGCACCTAAAAGATCGAGGTATCCGGATCAGTTATATCCTTAAGCATTTCTTCAAGCGTGTTAGCATTTCGATTGATAATATCTATGAGGTTATTGTTATTTCTTCTAGGTCATAGACCAAATTGGTTCGCCTATGATGCATTGAGTTTTATGCTCACCTCAACAGACAACGTATATCAAGCGGATGCCATGGAGGTTAAAAAATATTTTTTATTTATTAATCTATATTTTGTTTTATTTTTTGTAATATGCACCAATTATATTTTATTTAATGATTATTTAAAATCCAAAGAAAGGGATTCACTTTTGTATTCAAGTTGTGACAATTGATATGAATTAATTTCTGTTCTCGCTGTAGCATTTCTTAAACTAATTAACGAAATATAATATAATTGTAGGACACCTCTGTTGCTGAGTACATTGACGACCCACGGGCTTCCGAGGAACATTACGAAAGTGAACACATCGAAGAAGAATACTTATTCCCGAATGAGACCCGTTCTCCGAAGAAAAGAACGCCGATGAAGGAAGACACGGTGGACAGTACTTTTTCTGACGATTCGAATAGTGCAGAAATCTTACGAATTGTGCGCTCCATGTCAAAAGTGTTAGACAAAATGGCCAACGTTGGTATGCCTGTTGACTATGGACGCTATGTGAATCAGCATCTAAAGGAATACGACGAAGAGATACGAAGAAAAACCGTTAAAGGCATCATGGACCTCATCGCGGCTGCAAATGCCGAAATGGCAAACAAATATCCCGAGCGAAAAATATGCAAAACATAACAAGATGTGCGCTATTTTCAAATGCAGTTAGTTTTGTAAGCTTACTTTATGGATTTTTTTGTATTTCATCGCCAAATTATTTGCGATTTAATTTTAACCGCTTGTACATTTTGACGCAATTTATGTGCTGTAAAATTGCTCTAATAAATTCAACGTAAATGTTTTATATTTTAATAGCTTCTTCTTTTTCTATTTGGCGCGTAACGTTCTACGCGGACATGCCGGTCTATGCTGGCTTTCGAGACTCTCGAACTGCGACATCTATTAACCTTTAAGTTGGCAACCGGATACCCGGGTATTTTTTTCAACTTCGAACTGCAATAACTTTAGATTCATTGCTTTTATTGACCTGAAATTTTCCGTAGCCTCCCAACTTTTAATTTATGATTTTTTGGTGCATAAGTTGTAATTTTTAACAGCCTGTAAGTATTTTATTTTGATTTGTTTTTTACTTTACCACGTAAGTTGGCAACCAGCATACCCGAGTATTCCATACTTTTTGTATGGACAATGACGTTTCTCTTCTTCCTCTTTTCGTATTGTGCTTATTTTCGAGTCAAATTCAAGCAATTCCAAATTTCAATTTGACCGTTATTTTTATAATAAAATGAAAAAAAAACTTAATGAATAAGTGAAATAGAAGAGAATATATGGTCAGCATTACTTGCTTACAGCATTAAAATATAGAAAGCATTGTTTACCTATGAAAATCGTTAATTTTTTGCATCAAACGTGTGGAATACACGGGTATGCCGGTTGCCAACTTACGTGTGTAAATCTGGTTGCCAACTTTACGGTTAAAACAATACAACCAAACTAGAAATATGTATTTAAATTAAGGTTTCTCATTTTTTAAGCCGAAGCAAATTATTATGATTCGTGTCAACGCTGCTTCAGTATTGTGTTATGTGAAAAAGGCCTTTTGCTCAAGTGTAACAAGGCCCTAATCACAGAACAGCTGTCGATGGCTTTGTTTACTACGATATAAACAATCCCGATTTGAAACAGCGGAATAAATTGGCCTTTTAGTTATATGTTAAACATGATTAATCTAATGTGCTCAGTCAGATGTTAATTGCGTGCGTGTACAAATTGTATTCTTACTATTCAGTGATAAAAAACTCGTCCAATAACTAGGTACAGTTTTGAATTTACCGGACGAGGTAGTTCAGCAAAGTGTCCGATCACAATAACTTGATGTATTTTTCTCTTACTTTTGCCCTTAAAAATGTGAGCTATGGCTTTTTGGCTAATAGTTCATTGCAAAATAGTTTTAGCGCTACATCCACAACAAATCAAATTATATGCTGTTCGCATCTTTTTCAGAAATATGGAATCGTCCAAAAAACAACCAGCGACCGCCGGTTCTTCTAGCCGCAGTTCGAGAGGAAAAAAGTCTGGAACCACGAAAAAGCAAACAAGCGATAAGGATAGAGAACGAATCGTCAATGCATATTTGAAAGGATTCGGTGCAAAACCGATCAGCAGCATGCTCAACATCAATATCTACACCGTGTACTACATCCTGAAGCAGTACAGAAGAACCGGTCAAGTGTTTTCCGCAGAACGTGGAGGACACAATGCTAAAGCGTTATCAGACGACGTTGCGCAAAGTATTCGCCAGTGGTTTGAAGAAGACAGGACACTGAGGCCGAAGCAACTGACCCAGAAGGTGTGGGAACAGTACCATATACGTGTGAGTCCATGCGCCGTTCAACGTGAGTTGAAGGACTTGCAGAAGAAGTTATCTAAAAGCATGCAGCCCGTTTCCAAACCGAACAGTGCAATTCAGCACAAGAATGATTATAATTGTAATGCGACAAGAAAAGAATCCCTTGTCATAAAAGACTGTCTTGTAGCGAACGAAAGCACAGTATTTATCAAGCAGGAATACGGCAACACCAGTGACGATGATGCACACTTAACAGATCAAATTGAAATTGGCGAAACTCAGCTAACTTACGGCAGTAGTGATTTCAAAGAAAAAATTGAACCTTCTAACAGCGCTCTTACCGGTATTAGACGCCCACATGGGACGGAATCAGGAACACACCATTCTGGTAAGTGTCGAATTGGGTATCTCGTTAAATGGCAATAGGCTTCAAGAAACGAGTAGTGTCTCATGTTGGTTTTTTTCTTTCATTGCAGTTACAAATGGAGCAATACAAGATTATGCAGAATCTGATGGCGAATACACAGAGGTACAGCAACAAGTGAGTAATAATCAGGAAACAATTTGCATACCCACAATCATTTGTAGTATCCTTTCCCCCACCATCGAGCTTCAATCGTTGCCAACTATATAGCAAGTGAGCATTATTGGATTGGTTTTTGTTTCAGGATCCGCTAGGAAGCAGCACCCTCCACACCTTTCCATCCACAACCAGGAAAAAACAGACCCATGCAGACGACTCGCGTAGTGTAGAAACTAATGCGCATACTGTGAACAACAGGAAACCAGTTGCAAGCATTTCCGTTGCAACCTTTAACATAAACGGTATTAAAGCCGTTGTCGTAGACGGCAATTCAGTGGATGTTCCAGCGAGTGGCACCTGTACTGCAACAAAAAACATTTGCATACATTGTCCTTGCTTCGATAAACTGGTGAGCGAGCAGAAGAAAATGTTGGAACAATTTGTCGCCAACCAACACAAAATCATTAATGAAATGCGGGAGGCACAACAAGCTTTAGTAACCAAACTCGAATGCATAGAAGGCTCGCTTAAAACTAAGCAAGGGGAATAATAATCAATTATATAGGATGTATGTGTGTTTACTTTTAATTTATTTCATTACACTTATGTAACACAATACAAAAAATAAATGCCAACTAAAAATAAAATGAATGACTTACTTACTTACTTATCCGGCGCTACAACCGCTTTGCGGTCTTGGCCTGCCTGAGGAGTGTCCGAAACCGCTCACGGTCTCGCGCCTTCGTCTGCCAGTCCGTTATCCCGGCCTTAATGGCGGACGCCTCCACGCCATCTTGCCACCTCAATTTGGGCCTACCACGCCTCCTATGTCCTTGTGGACGGCCTAAAAAGACTTTACGGGCTGGGTCGTCCGTTTCCATGCGTACAACATGGCCAGCCCACCGGAGCCTGGCGAGCTTGATACGCTGTACGACAGTGAGGTCGCCGTACATCTCGTATAGCTCGTCATTATAGCGGCTCCTCCATTGTCCTTCCACACATACGGGGCCAATTATCCTTCTGAGCATCTTCCTCTCGAACGCGGCTAAGAGGGTTTCGTCAGATTTGGACAGTGTCCATGTCTCAGAGGCGTATGTGAGTACTGGTACTATATAGGTACTATATAGTCCCAGCTTCGTCCGTCGCGACAGGTTCTTTGAGGTGAACTGATTTTTCAGGCTGTAGAATGACCGGTTGGCCGCCAGCATCCTTGCGCGCAACTCAGCTTCCATACTGTTGTCGTTGCTGACCTTTGACCCCAGATAGGTGAATTCTGGGACGACTTCAAAAGTGCGTTCACCTATCTCTACATCTCGCCTACGTAGATTCGGATTATTTATTGGTAGTGTTGTGATTCTTACACTTTATTTATGATATAATAGGAAACACGGTAAAATAACATATAGGACGATACGCGAATACTGGTGTGTGTGGGTGTGCAACCGTCCGTTGCCCTTGAGCGCTCGGTATCAACTCTCGTGCGGCTCCGGTCCGTGTTCGCCAATACGGGAACACTCAGGCACTCAACACGATCGTGCTTCAATAGTCGACAGGCGAATGTCGACGTCGAGCAGCTGGCGCTGCTGAGGCTGCGTTCCCACAACATCTCCCTTCTTTTAATACAGCAGGTACGGGTCGAACCAACGCGGTGCTTTTCTATCTCTAAAAGAGCGGCGTGGTGGTGGTACCGGCTGTGCTCCTCGATGCGACTCTTCAGGGATGCAATCACGTTCAGGAGGTGGTGATGCTGATGATTGGGGGACGGTCCTGTAAGATGATGATTCAGCGGACGACGGTGATAGGTTACACGGAGCTGAATCGGACGGTGGCGACAACGACGATGACGATGAAGACGATGAGGACGATGATGACGATGAATCAGGTGACGACGACGGAGGCGTAAGGTTCCACTCATCCAAGAGAATATGTAGCGGCAAAAGGTGTTGATCACGCTTACTAGCTTGCTGGTTAGAAGGGACCCGACGACGTAGTTGGTTGATATGGCTTCGTATAATCTTATGGTCCTCTGTCATAACACGGTACATTACATTGCCGCATTTCCGCAATATTCTTCCTGGCTTCCATTTCCATCCGTTTTGCGAGTAAATTGTTGGATCCCAGTTACCACAGGGATAATGGAACACATAGCAACACTTAGAAAGCATAGCAACCATGCGGTATAAAAGGAGCCTATAGCTCATCACCGCTTTACTCTTAAGTTGACTTTCAAATACAAAACTTTAACTAGAAGCTGTGTGCAATAGTCCGAGTAGTTCGGACATATCAATTTGGCGACGAGGATTTTGAAATTTTGAAGCACAACGAAAGAAGCGATGGCAGAACTACAGCAAGCAATCCTTTTGATGACGGAACTCCTGCAGAAGCTGGCACAGCCGAACAATACGGAGCAAACTCTCGAATCCTTGGCAACCAACATCAGTGAATTTTCGTTCGACCCGGAAAATGGAATCACTTTCGAAAAGTGGTACAGCCGGTATACGGATCTTTTCGAATCGGATGCCAAGAATTTAGACGATTCCGCCAAGGTACGCCTGCTGTTAAGGAAGTTGGACACACCATCCCACGTCAGGTACGTCAACTTCATCTTGCCGAAGCTTCCCAAAGACGTCGATTTTGCTGGCACCGTCAAGATACTATCGCAAATGTTCGGCACACACACCTCCATTTTTAACAAGCGGTACCAGTGCCTCCAGCTAGTAAAATCTGAAGCAGAGGACATCATTAGCTACGCAGGGAAGGTGAATCGTTCATGCGAAGATTTCGACTTCAAAAATATGAACATCGATCAGTTCAAGTGCTTGGTGTTTGTGAGTGGCCTTAAGGGTCATGCCTACGCCGACACGCGTCCAAGGCTTCTTTCCCGGATTGAATGTGAAACAGCAGAAGCTCCCGTGAATCTTCAGACCTTGATTAACGAATATCAACGACTCGTTAATCTCAAGGAGGACACATCGATGATTGAGCGCCAGTCAAGCTCGAAACAAGCGGTTCACGCTGTCCAGGAGAAGGGAAGGTTTCATCATCCACACACTTCAAAAACGGAAGGTAAGCTGCCTCGCACCCCTTGTTGGCAATGCGGACAAATGCATTTTGTCCGGAACTGTCCGTTTTCGGAGCACCAGTGCAAACAGTGCAACCGAATTGGCCACAAGGAAGGCTATTGCGGCTGTTATTCCAAACGGCAGACAGTTCCAGGCGGAGGGGAAAAGAAAACATCGACTCAGTCACCATCGAATCAGCCATCAAATCAGCAAACGAATCAGCCAGCAAATAGACAAAACAACCCTCGGAAAGTCAACGCTAGAGGAGTATACATCGTGAACCACATTGTGAACCACATCGCTAACCGTTCCAGTAACCGAAAGTACGTGCCTACTTTGATCAACGGCGTGGCTACCAGGCTCCAACTGGACACAGCAAGCGATATCACGGTGATATCAAAGCAAACCTGGAACAACTTGGGTAACCCTTCAATCATCAAACCGACGATCCAAGCAATCAACGCGTCGGGCAAACCACTTCATCTGATGGGTGAGTTCCAGTGCGACGTCAGCATCAACGGAAAAACTGCTCGAGGCAGATGTTTCGTCACGACGACTGCCAACCTCAACCTTCTCGGCATCGACTGGATTGACCTGTTCAAGCTGTGGTCAGTTCCTCTCGACTCCGTTTGCAATCAAGTAACGACGAAGTCGATCGATCAGCAGATTAGTGAATTTCGAGCAAATCATGCAAATGTTTTCAATGATTCACTGGGACACTGCAGGAAATTGAAGGTAAAGCTTTTTCTCAAACCAAATGCTAAACCTATTTTCTGTCCAAAGCGCCCAGTTCCTTTCAACACCATTCCATTGGTCGATGCTGAACTCACACGGTTACAATCATTGGGCATCCTCGAACCTGTCGATTTCTCCGAATGGGCTGCTCCCATCGTGGCAGTGCGCAAACCTAACGGTCGAGTGCGCATATGTGCAGACTACTCGACGGGGCTAAACGAGGCGTTGGAACCAAATCACTATCCGCTTCCGACGCCGGAGGAAATTTTCGCCCAACTCAACGGCAGCACCGTTTTCAGCATCGTCGATCTTTCCGATGCGTATCTGCAGCTTGAGGTGGATGACGACTCCAAGAAGCTGCTCACAATCAACACGCATCGAGGATTGTTCCGGTTCAATCGTCTGGCTCCCGGAGTGTAATCTGCGCCGGGCGTATTTCAACGTGTGGTGGATGGAATGATAGCAGACATACCTGGTGTCCGCTCTTTCATCGATGATGTCATCGTGTTTGGAAAGGACATCAGCTCACACGCAACGTCACTCAACCTACTCTTCCAGCGGCTCAAAGAGTATGGTTTCCACGTGAAGGCTGAGAAGTGTCATTTCTTTCAATCACAACTCGGCTATTTGGGGCACATTGTGGACAAACAAGGCATTCGTCCAGACCCCGAGAAAGTGAAGGCTATTGCTGCACTTCCACCGCCAACCAACGTTCCCGAGCTTCGATCGTACCTGGGTGCGGTCAACTTCTACGGTAGGTTCGTGCGCAACATTCACGAATTGCGGCATCCAATGGACCAGCTGTTGAAGAAGGACGTGAAATGGCAGTGGACCCCGGCATGCCAACAGGCTTTCGACCAGTTCAAAAGGACGCTTCAATCAAACCTGCTGCTAATGCATTACGACCCTAAGCTTCCAATCATCGTGGCTGCGGATGCATCAAGCACAGGCATCGGGGCAGTCATCTTTCACCAGTTCCCTGATGGCAGCATGAAGGCAGTACAACACGCTTCGAGGACGCTCGCACCCGCGGAGCGTAATTATGGACAACCAGAGAAGGAAGCGCTTGCGTTGGTCTATGCAGTGACCAAATTCCACAAGTATCTGTTGGGACGCCATTTCACACTGCTGACTGACCACAAGCCACTACTTTCCATCTTCGGTTCTAAGAAGGGGATTCCCCTACACACTGCGAACCGACTACAACGGTGGGCTCTCACGATGCTGAATTACGACTTCGAGATTCAGCATGTATCCACCAACGAATTCGGATGTGCAGATCTGTTGTCCCGACTGATCGACCAGACCATCCAACCCGAAGAAGAATACGTTATCGCTGCGCTGAGCCTTGAGGAAGATTTGGTAAGCATTCTTGCTGACACAACAGAAAAGGTTCCTGTTTCATTTGTGTTATGGAGGCGTTTAGGGCGAAACGCGATAAGTGAGCCAACCTGCGCAAACAGTTCGGCTCCGACTGGCTGGTCACTCAGCGAGCCGAGAGGCCACTCAGCACGATCGGAAGGACGATCGTGCTCTCTTGGATTAAGGCGGTCGAGCGGGACGGTCACACCAAAAAGGGCATTTAGGATTAATAAATTATATTATTGTATTGTATCGTTTTAAATAAGTACAATATCGTTTTAGCAAGCCCCGCAATATCACAAAAGTGGCGACGAGGATGGGATCGTTTCGTGTTGTTAAGTGCTGACCAATTTTTAATTCGTTTTGTTCGTTTTCTTCCGTGTCCCGCTCACACACATACACCCACACAATTGCGCCACCACGTCCCAAGAAGCGCAAGATGAACCCCGCTGATGCAACGATGGATTTACCGACGGAGGAGGAGCAGCGACGTGCATCCTTAGGCCGGTCTGGATTTTTCAACCCGGCGGTGATGCAACAACCCGGAACATCGCGGCCGCACGTTCCCTCCGTGCACGAAGTAGCGTCCCATCATCAGTTGTCTCCAAACGGACACCTCTATCCGCCATCGCAATTGGGACCCGCATCAGCGCAGCCGGTATCAGCGCCATCGCAATTTGTGCAACCGCCATCGCAAACGGGCTCAGCTGTAGTGGATAACGCCGTACTCCTGCAAACGCTAAATATGATGCAGCAACAAATGGCCCAGCAACAGCAGCTTATTAGTAAAATAATGGCCCAGCAAATAAGCCAGCCCGTAGTTACGCCAAATTTCAATCCGGAGCAAGCAACGGAAGCATTAGCAAATTCAATTATGGAATTTCGGTTCGATCCTGAAGCTGGCATCACCTTCAGAACATGGTTTTCCCGGTACGAGGAGCTGTTCAACGAGGATGCTTGTCGGCTGAGTGATGCAGCAAAAGTGCGACTGCTTTTAAGGAAGCTAGGTGCAGCCGAGCATGATCGGTATTTGTCGTTTATCCTGCCCCTACGTTCAAGTGAATTTTCATTCAAGGAAACGATCGCAAAGCTCGCTGTGCTGTTCGACGTACAGGAATCCTTGATAAGCAAAAGGTACAAGTGTTTGCAGCTTACAAGGAAACCTGAAGAGGATCTGCTTACCTACGCATGTCGTGTAAATAAATCATGCGTAGAGTTCGAGCTCAGCAAGCTCGACGAGGAGCAGCTAAAGTGCCTCTTATTCGTTTGTGGATTAAGAGAAGAACGAGACGTCGAAGTGCGAACCAGATTGTTGGCGAAAATCGAGGATCGAGAGCAGATTACGTTGCAGCAACTGTTAGAGGATTGTAGTCGCATTGCCGCACTAAAAAGAGACAGCGCAATGATTCAAGAAAATGAACGGCAAGTACTCGCATTGCATAACAAAAATCATACAAACATATTTAACAAACATACTAAAGCTAAAAATTCGAGTTTTCAGCACCGGCAATTCCCCAAAAGAAATAATGTCCAAAGATATGATAAGCAGCGTCCTCCCGCACGGAACACCCATCCCAGTCGACCATGCTGGCTTTGTGGCGACAGACATTGGGTGCAATATTGTGGCTATAAATCGCACAAGTGCCAAGATTGCGGACAAATAGGACATCGGGAAGGCCACTGCAATACCGCGAACCAAAAAGGAAAATTTCGTCAGAGCCCATCGGTGGAGACACGTATCGTCACGGTAAATGTATGTGCCGTCGCGGTAAACTGTAAGTACGTTAACGTACTAATAAATGGGAAAAATGCCAGGTTACAACTCGATACGGGGTCCGATATTACGATCATAAATAGATCTCTGTGGCAAAGCTTAGGCAAACCTCCTCTAAATGCATGCGAGATACGAGCAAAAACAGTTTCAGGGGCCAGCCTTCCCTTAGACGGGGAATTCGAAGGAATTGTTACGGTTGGAGAGAAAACAAAAGCAGCTACCATCCGCGTAGCTTGCGTAAATCTCTTATTATTGGGTGCAGATATCATCGACGCATTTGATCTCGGATCGTTACCGATGAATGCATATTGTGGAGCTGTTTCGACAGCTACACCAATTGCAAAACAATTAGAAACCAAGTTTCCCAGTGTTTTTAGGGGATCAGGTTTATGCACCAAGGCACGTATAAAAGTGCAAGTAAAAGAGAACACCCAACCAACTTTTTGTCCAAAGCGCCCAGTCGCTTATGCTATGCAAGAAGCTGTGAATAAGGAACTCGACAGATTAGAGCAACTTGGAGTTATTACACCGGTAGACTATTCGGAATGGGCAGCTCCTATAGTGGTTGTTAGAAAGGCAAATGGAACTATAAGAATATGTGGAGACTACTCCACCGGCCTAAATTCAGCATTACGGGCGCATGAATACCCTTTACCATTACCCGAAGACATTTTTTGCCAAACTTGCCGGTTGCAAGTATTTTAGCACAATCGATCTATCGGATGCATTTCTTCAGGTGGAAGTAGAAGAAAAATACAGATCGTTTTTGGTAATAAATACACACCGTGGTTTGTACACATACAACCGATTACCACCAGGTATAAAGATTGCACCAGCCGCATTCCAGCAAATTATTGATACCATGCTAGCTGGATTGAATGGAGTGTGTGGTTATATGGATGATGTGATAGTAGGGGGTAAAACTGAGGTTGAACATGATGCTAATCTATACAAACTATTGCAACGGATCGAAAGCTACGGGTTTACAATACGCGCCGAGAAATGTTCTTTTAAAACGTACCAAATTCTATACCTAGGCCACATAATTGATCATCAAGGAATTAAACCAAATCCAGAGAAGATAGCGGCAATTCTCAACTTACCAGCACCAACCGATTTAAGTGGCGTAAGATCATTCTTAGGTGCCATTAATTACTATGGCAAGTTTGTGCCCAACATGCGCGAGTTAAGGTATCCTTTAGACATGCTCTTAAAAAAGGACGGAAGATTCGAGTAGACCTTTGAGTGTGAAAAAGCTTTTAAAAAGTTTAAAGAAATTTTATCATCAAATTTGCTTCTCACACATTACGATCCCCGAGCCAAAATTGTTGTTTCTGCAGACGCCTCTTCTATAGGGGTCGGAGCAACCATTAGCCATGTTTTCTCTGATGGATCCGTTAAAGTAATACAGCACGCATCTAGAGCGCTAACCAAAGCAGAAACAGGCTACAGCCAAATCGATAGAGAGGGATTGGCCATAGTATACGCTGTAACCAAATTTCATAAAATGCTGTTTGGGAGACACTTTATTTTACAAACAGACCATAGACCACTGCTTAGAATATTTGGTTCAAAAAAGGGGATTCCGATCTATACAGCAAATCGTCTTCAAAGATTCGCGCTGACGCTACAGCTTTATGATTTTGAAATGGAATACATACAATCAGACAAGTTTGGAAATGCGGATGTCCTGTCTCGTCTTATACAAAATCATGCAAAGCCAGAGCCAGAATATGTGATCGCGAGCCTAAGCCTAGAAGAAGACTTGGAGGCAGTAGTTATCAACGCGATTAGTTCATTCCCCCTCACGTTCAGAGACGTTGAGATAAAAACCCAGAGCGATCCCGTACTACGACAGGTTTACACAAATATAAAAAAAGGCTGGCCAACAAACGTATCGTATGGATCAGAGCTTGCACGTTACCATGATAGAAGAGAGTCCTTGTCGGCAGTAAACAACTGTATCTTATTTGGAGAGAGGGTAGTGATCCCCAAACTGCTACAAAAACAATGTTTGAGTCAGATCCATCATGGTCATCCGGGGATTCAAAGGATGAAGGCCTTAGCTAGAAGCTACATTTACTGGCCATCTATGGATCGTGATATTACTGAATGGGTTAATTCGTGTCATGCCTGCCAGGCAGCCGCCAAATCACCTCCAAGCACCGATAAAACCAGCTGGCCAAAATCTTCAGCTCCTTGGCAACGCCTTCATATCGATTATGCTGGTCCATTAAAGGGAGAGTGGTATCTTATATTAGTGGATTCTTTTTCAAAATGGCCTGAAATAGTTCAAACTAGCAACACGTCATCAGCGTCTACAATTGCTATTCTTCGTAGTATTTTCGCACGTTTTGGTATGCCGATGACGCTAGTGTCTGATAATGGGACACAATTCTCCAGTATTGAATTTGAACGATTTTGTAAGAAAAGCGGTATTATACACGTTAGAACGGCGCCTTACCATCCACAATCAAACGGCCAGGCAGAGCGATTTGTGGACACTTTTAAGCGAGCTATGACGAAAATCGAAGTTGATGGGTACACGGTTCGGGAGAGTTTGGACATATTCTTACAAACTTACAGGTCTACCCCAAACGCTTGTCTGGAAGGATCAAAGTCTCCCGCAGAGATCATGTTGGGTAGACGCCCAAGAATACCGCTGGATTTATTAACACCATTACAAAACCCACCACAGATAAGCCCTACTGTAGAAGAAAGAGAATTTTGCCCTAATCAAAACGTTTATGCTAAACATTATTCCCAGAATGGATGGAGATGGATAACCGGTACGGTTCTGAAGCGACAAGGTAGAGTCATGTACCTGGTCAGGGCGGCCGATGGAAAGATCATTCGACGGCATATTCATCAGCTACGTCGGCGGACGCAAGAAGAATCTTCAACAGTAGTTCAGCCTTGCTTACCTCTAGATGTTTTGCTTGAAGCTTGGAATTTGGATCGCGTACTAAATCCACCTGCACCTGCACCGTCACCACCAGAAGACTTACCGTTATCTTCAAGCATCAGCGACCACCAAACGGTACCGGTGTTTCCTCCTGCTGCATCCACACAAACATTTGGAAAAACAACAACTGCACGTCCCAGAAGGCTGTATCAGGTACAGGAACCACGACGCTCTTCTCGAAATAGAAGATTGCCCAGTCGGTTCGATGTGTACCGTACATTTTAAGAGAGGGAGATGTTATGGAGGCGTTTAGGGCGAAACGCGATAAGTGAGCCAACCTGCGCAAACAGTTCGGCTCCGACTGGCTGGTCACTCAGCGAGCCGAGAGGCCACTCAGCACGATCGGAAGGACGATCGTGCTCTCTTGGATTAAGGCGGTCGAGCGGGACGGTCACACCAAAAAGGGCATTTAGGATTAATAAATTATATTATTGTATTGTATCGTTTTAAATAAGTACAATATCGTTTTAGCAAGCCCCGCAATATCACAAAAATTTGCAGCATTGCAAAAGGCTACATCAACCGAAATTTATGCAGATGTTTATTCACAGGATGAAGAAGCAGTAGCCGTCAGCCAGAGCAACTCCTTCTTAACAGAAGATATTTCAGAAGATGAACACGAAAACAGCGACGGTTCAATGGTCGTACCAGTAGACAACGAACAAACTCCTGTACCAGTAGAACTAAGCGAACAGGCAACAACCACAATGGACAGACCGCGACGAACAATCCAACTTCCTGCTCGCTTCAAGCCCTATTGGATGTTCAAACCTTAAGGGGGGAAATGTTGGATCCCAGTTACCACAGGGATAATGGAACACATAGCAACACTTAGAAAGTATAGCAACCATGCGGTATAAAAGGAGCCTATAGCTCATCACCGCTTTACTCTTAAGTTGACTCTCAAATACAAAACTTTAACTAGAAGCTGTGTGCAATAGTCCGAGTAGTTCGGACATATCATAAATCTTTGCGAAGACTAGATCATTTGGGACGAAATTGCGTCGTTGCTCATCGTTATTGGTTTCTTGCGGTTTAGGCACAGGGCGTATAAGCTCTAAACAAGTGCGAATTTGTCGTCCGAACATTACTGTCGCTGGCGCTTCGTTATTTGGCACTTGAGGATTTGGCGTGGCGCGATATGATTGTAAAAACGTGTCAAGTGCATCTTCTATTGCAGTTCCATCGCTCGTGATTTTGGTTATGGCGCGCTTGAATGTATCCACGAAGCGTTCCGCTTGCCCGTTAGACTGAGGGTGGAACGGGGCGGAGGTGAGGTGCTCTATGCCGTTACAAATACAAAAATCTTCAAATTCGGAACTGATAAATTGGCGACCATTATCGCTAACAAGGGTTACTGGCATACCGTATCGCGCAAACATGGTATTAAGAATTCGTATGGTCGCTTTGGAAGTTGTGCTGGCAGTCCTTATTACCTCTGGCCATTTAGAGAAAGCATCGACTACGATTAAGTAGGAGAAACCGTCGATGGGACCAGCATAATCGATGTGGATACGTTGCCACGGTGCAGTTATCTCAGGCCATGGTACCGGGCTAGCGTGTGGGGGTGATTTCGCTGCGGATGCACAAGCGTTACAAGATGCTACAAGTTCAACGATATCAGTGTCTATCTTCGGCCAGTAGACGTAGCTTCGTGCGATCGACTTCATCCTTTGTACACCTGGATGGCCGTGATGTAGTTGACGCAGGCATCGTTGCCGGAGAGCCTTTGGTATGATGACTCTCTCCCCGAATAAGAGACAGCCTCCCATCTCTGATAAAGCTTCCTTCCTAGCGTAGAAGCATGCCAGCTCACCACTGAACGTACTGTTACGTAGCCAGTCTTGTCGTACAAACTGTATGACTTTGCTCATAATGGGATCGGATTTAGTAGCCGTTGCGACATCCGTTGCATTTAATGCAACTGAACTCAATGAGTTAACGACGACTGATCGTATGTCCTCCTCTAGGCCGATGCTAGCAATCACGTAATCCTCCTCTAACTTTTCGTGATTTCGAATCAGTCGCGAAAGGATGTCGGCGTTCCCAAAATTGTCGGTCGATACGTAATTGATGTCGAAATCATACAGCTGTAAGGTGAGCGCGAATCTCTGCAAGCGATTGGCGGTGTAAACGGGGATGCCTTTCTTGCTGCCGAAAATTCTCAAAAGTGGCTTGTGATCCGTTTGTAGAGTAAAATGCCGTCCAAATATAAAATTATGGAATTTCGTCACAGCGAAGATAATTGCCAAGCCTTCCCGATCTATCTGGCTGTAGTTTTTCTCTGCCTTTGTTAGTGCACGGGACGCATGCTGCACAACTTTAAAAGTTCCATCGGGGAACTTGTGACCGATTGTTGCGCCTAATCCGACGGATGACGCGTCCGCGGATACAACAATCTCACGCCTTGGATCGTAGTGCGTCAGGAGCAGTTCCGATGAAAGGATACTTTTGAACTGCTCGAAGGCTTTTTGGCATTCAGGGGACCACTTAAACGAACTGCCTTCTTTCAGTAGGTTGTCCAACGGGTATCGAAGCTTGCGCATGCTCGGGATGAATCTTCCATAATAGTTAACGGCGCCAAGAAAGGAACGTACACCACTAACGTCGATTGGCGCTGAAAGATCCTTTATCGCAGCTATTTTGGCTGGGTCTGGACGAATGCCGTGGTTATCGAGGATGTGACCAAGGTAGCGAACTTGGCGTTTGTTGAACGAACATTTCTCCGGGCGGATGGTGAAACCATACTCCTGAATGCGTCTCAGGGTTTCGTTTAGTACGTCGTCGTGTTCCCGTTGTGTTCGTCCACCAACGATAACGTCGTCCATGTAACTCGCGACACGTTCCATTCCAGCAAGCATTTGGTCCATAAGCTGCTGAAATGCGCCTGGTGCTACTTTAATCCCTGGTGGCAGGCGATTATACAGGTACAACCCTTTATGCGTGTTTATGGTGAGCAAGCGGCGACTTTGCTCGGCAATGGGGACCTGTAAGAAAGCATCAGATAAGTCAATTTGGCTAAAAATTGTCGAGTTACCCAGTTTGGTGTAGATGTCCTGTGGCAGTGGCAGCGGATAGTCATGGGGGTGGAGTGATGCGTTGAGTCCCGTCGAATAGTCTCCGCATATTCTCAGTTGTCCATTCGACTTGCGTACCACTACAATCGGTGCTGCCCACTCGGAGTGCTGGACTGGTGTGATGATGTTGAGCCGCTCCAGTCTATCAAGTTCGGCGTTCACTGCGTCGCGCATGGCATAAGCTACGGGACGTTTTGCGCAGAAAACTGGACTGCAATTCGGCTTCAGGTGTAGTGTAACCTCAGCTTTCGCACAAAAACCCATCGTTGATTTAAACAGGCCGGGAAATTTTCGAACGATTCCCTCCGGAGTAGTAGCTGTGCTGGTAACATTGTTACACAGCTGGTCTATAGGCACAGACCATAAGGAGAAAGCTTCAGCAAGGTCGATTCCCAGCAAGGCCAAATCTCCTGTTGCCACGAAAATTACAGCTTGCTTCTCCTGCCCGTTGATTCCAACCGTTGCTCGAAATTCGCCATCCATTTCGAGTTTGTCACCAGATGCCGATTTCGCGATTACAGATGATGGGAATGATTGCGGGCTGCCGATGCGTTTCCAAAGCCGACGACTAATCACGGTGATGTCCGATGCTGTATCCAGTTGGAGCCGAATTTGTGTTGGTCAAGGGTTACATCCTGGTTCTCCTCGATGCGATGTAAAAGACGTGTACGAAACTCGATGTCTTCTTCGCCCTTCATACCGCAAACGAACACTAAACACTTTAACTGCTCTTCCGTTAGCCTTCCCAGCTCAAAATCGACGATGCCACGATTGACCCGGCACGCGAAAGTGATAAAATCCTCGGTGCGAAGTTTGGTTAGCTTCAAACACTTGTATCGTCGATGAAGCAAGGATTCTTTCGTGCCAAATAAGCTGGTCAATTTAGCAACTGTTTCCTGCAAACCATAATCACGCGGATGCTTTGGCAATATGTAGCTGGTGTAACGGTCGTGTTCAGAGGTTCCCAACTTTCTCATCAATAAACGCACTTTTGCCTCGTCTTTCAAGCGTGCAGCGTCTTTAAGGAAAAGGTCCTCGTATCTCGTGTACCATGCTGCGAAAGTTGAATCGTTTTCTTCATCATACCTGAATTCCTTAATGTGACCGCATAAGGAATCGAGTATTTGCTCATGGGGCGTTTGTTCGATAGGCGCTTTCGTTTGCTGCATTAATTGCAACAAAATTTGCTGCTGTTGCGCCATCTGATGTTGCATTAGTTGCAAAATTTGTGCCGTTGCAGAATTATCACTTTCCGGAACATTCTGTACTGACGATGCAGAAAATGGTGGGACCGAACCATTTTGCTGTACGAACTGGGTCAGTGGCACTTGGGGACGTTGACCTGTATCTTGCGGTGCGTGCACTGTAACCGGGGCCATCACGTTTTGCCAACCTTGCGATGATCGACGTTCATCTTCTTCTTGGCTCATCCTGCGGCGCTTCCTTGTCGGTGGAATAGCTTTGCACTACGCGAAATTCACTTCCGATAAAAAATTCGTCACAAACTTTAAAAATCCTCGTCGCCAACTGTTGTGATTCTTACACTTTATTTATGATATAATAGGAAACACGGTAAAATAACATATAGGACGATACGCGAATACTGGTGTGTGTGGGTGTGCAACCGTCCGTTGCCCTTGAGCGCTCGGTATCAACTCTCGTGCGGCTCCGGTCCGTGTTCGCCAATACGGGAACACTCAGGCACTCAACACGATCGTGCTTCAATAGTCGACAGGCGAATGTCGACGTCGAGCAGCTGGCGCTGCTGAGGCTGCGTTCCCACAACAGGTAGGTCCGCTGATGTTGCCACCATCAGTTTGGTCTTTGCCTCGTTTATCTGCAATCCGAGGCTCTCTGCCGCCTGCTCAATCCCTTGGTAGGCTTCTGCTACATAGGAGAGCCGCAGACCAATGATTTCTATTTCATCAGCGTATGCCAGGATCTGGGTTGACTTATAGAAGATGGTTCCCGTAGTCTCCACCCTCGAGTCGCGGATGGCCCTCTCTAGCGCCAAGTTGAATAAGAGACAGGCAAGTCCGTCCCCCTGGCACAGACCCTTGGTGGAAGCAAAAGATCCTGAGAGTTTTCCATCCACCCTCACCTGGCATGTGACGTTGGTCATAGTCATTCTAACTAGCCTTATCAGTTTGGCCGGGATTCCAAATGAGCTCATAGCGTCGTACAGTTTTACCCTGGCTATGCTATCATATGCGGCTTTAAAGTCTATGAAGAGATGGTATGTGTCGTGTCTGTATTCAGCCATCTTCTCCAAGATCTGCCGCATGGTGAAGATCTGATCAGTGGTTGATTTTCCGTTTCGGAATCCTCTTTGATAGTTTCCAACTATCTCTTCGACGTGCGGGACAAGGCGATCCTGAAGGATCAGGGAGAATATTTTATAGGCGGTATTCAACACCGTAATACCCCTGTAGTTGTTGCAGTCCAACCTGTCTCCCTTCTTGTATACGGGGTAGATGATGCCGAGATTCCAATCACAAGGCATCGATTCGCTATCCCACACCTCAGTAACAATTTGATGAATCTCGTTTTCTAGTCGTGCACCTCCATTCTTGACCAGTTCAGCTGCAATTCCGTCGGTTCCGGGTGCCTTTTTATTTTTCAGCCGACGGATAGCCTTTCGTGTTTCTTCTATGCTAGGTGACAGTAGCATGACACTATCTGCTAGTGGCGCTTCTAGCTGTTCGTTTAGCTGGTCGTTGAGTAATTCATCAAAGTACTGAGCCCACCGCGAGAGGACCTCTGGCTGGTTACTAACCAGATCTCCATCCTTATTGCGACAGCAGGTTACCTTAGGTACAACGTTGTTTCGGTGACCTGCTATCGCTTGGTAAAACTTTCGTGTCGGTCCGTACGCCTCTCTGGTTTGCTCGAGTTCCCGCATGTTTTGCTCTTCCAAAGCATGCTTCTTGGAGCGGTGAACTCGTTTCTCTTCGCGTCTAAGCCGTGAATATTCCTCTGCGCATGCCCGCGTTCTATGCCGTTGCTGCATTGCTCGGTATGCAGTATTCTTACGTTCGGTCACTTGTCTGCATTCTTCGTCGAACCAGCCAGATTTGGTGTTGCCACGACGTGGTGCGAGTATATTTCTTGCACAGGTTATTATTTTTGTTTTTAGAGCGTTCCACCTCTCGCTCGTAGTTTCGTATCTGTCTTCTGGTAGTAGAGACTCTTCTAAAGCGGCTTTGAATTCCTGTTGGACAGTAATGTCCCTTAGAGAGTCCGTGTTGAGCCGAGGCTGCGTGTTTTCTCCGCCCCCATTGTCGCGGGGGCGGGCGATTCTACAACGTATCACTAGGCCAACCAAGTAGTGATCGGATTCGATATTGGCTCCTCGATAAGTTCTGACGTTTAACAGGCTCGACTGTCGTCGGCGGCTTATTAACACGTGGTCGATCTGGTTGAAGGATTCGCCATCCGGGTGCGCCCACGTCATTTTGTGGATGTCCCTCCGCGCAAATTTGGTACTTCCTACAACCAGATTGTTCGCTGCGGCGAACTGGACCAATCTACTACCATTATCGTTGCTGTGCTCATGCAGCCTGTGACAGCCAGTGTATTGGCGGTACATTGGCTCCCTACCGACTTTTGCGTTGAAGTCCCCCAGGATGATTTTGAGGTCATGCCTGGGGCACGCATCTATAGTTCTAACGAGGCGGCCGTAAAAAAGGTCCTTCTCCTCTTTCTCTTTATCTTCGGTAGGGGCGTGAACGTTTATGAGGCTTATATTAAATAATTTGCCTCGCATGCGCAGGGTGCATAGCCTATCGTTTATAGCCTTGAAATCTATGATTACGGATTTCAGCCGGAGACCTACGGCGAAACCCGTTCCGAGCACGTGGTGGAGGTCGTGGCAGCTGTAGTAAATGTCGTAGCAATGCTTACCACGCCTGTTGTGCACACCGTTCCCTAGCCACCGAATCTCTTGTAGAGCTACGAGGTCCATGCTCAGTGTGGCTAGGGCGTCATCAAGTTGTTTCAAGGCTCCGGCTTTGCTAAGAGTGCGTACGTTCCATGAGCCCATTTTAATCGTTGTCCGGGGGCATTGCGTTGGGTCGGTATCGTTAAGTCCGTTTCGTAACTTCCTGTTGCTTTCCGTAGTCGATTGTTCCATGGGACTGGGTGACTGGCCCTGCGCCCACGTGGCCGTTTTATTTAGCGTCGGGTTGCCCCCCCGACGTTCAGGCACCCAGTTTCCCGGGATACCCACCCCCCTCCTGGTTCGCCATATGCCACCATCCGCCCAAGGGGTTGGATCTAGCCCGTGTACCCAAGCTAGGTTATATGGAGGCACATGTTACCACTCTGCACGACGAGGACGTGTCAGAATAGGAGTTGGATGGGAGAGCCTGTGTTATCCCTCGGAGGGCTTCGGATCCCATCCCATTACAGAGCAAATGAATGAACCAAAAATGAATGAACCGGTTCACAAAAATATAACTCTATGGTACTTTTGATACATCGCAAAAAAGAGAACATGCATTCAATATAGTTTTGAAAAAAAAAACACTTATATGCAAAATAAGAAACGGTGGATTTTAAACTACGCAATCCCAAGTGCCACAAATCCACTAAACGACCACTAAACGGGTTCTAAACGTGTTCAAGCTTTCAATCTAAACGGAATATAGAAATAATTCGTTTAGCAGACTGCAAACGGCTCATGCATTCTAAAAATAGCAAAAAAAAAGCATGTAGGTTTAATAGTCACACGATAACTGAACATTTTCAGCTGTCAAGTATCATGAAGATATCGTCTCGCTTGTGCTTAACGCTTTTGACGTTTTATGTTTGATTTGGGATGTAAATATGCCCTTTGATCCAAGGGATGTTTTTATTGTTTACGATTTTATTTGTAATTCCCTTCTGCGATACAAAAGATACAAAATAACAGATGTGCAATGTGCAATGGATAGTTTGATTCAGCATACAGAAATGAAGCAAAATACAATCGAAATCAAGAAAAAGAATGAAAAGCGTTCAACATTACTGCAAGATCCGGAGGAGATAATGAGGAGAAGGAATTTAAAATTAGAGCGGCGTAGGGAGTGGTACAGGAGAAAATGTGAACAAGAAACTGTCCAAATGAGGTGTGAAAGAACTGAAAGGAGAACTATGTTAAGAAAAGCAGCTACAGGCGAAAAACGTGAACGACTCCTAGCTGCAAACCGACGGCGGATCGCCGATTACCGAAAGAGGAAAAAACACGAAGCGAAGTTGACACAGAGCCGAAAATAGTTTGCAGACTAGAGCGGCGCAGACAGAAATATCGAGAAAAACGTGCACGAGAAACGGAAGAGGAGAAATTGCAAAGAATGGAAAAGCAACGACAACTAATAGAACGCAAACGTAAAGAGAGATTGGAAATTGGATTTGCAGAGTTCTAGGATAAAAAATGCCACATATTAAATTTCGTAGTAAGCGTGATTATATTTTTGTTTATATTTTGTTTAGGATCCCATCGAGATACCAGACCTGAAAGAAGAACCTATCGATGACGACTTTTCGATTGACATGAATCATGGCTGCAGAGCTACAGATCCGTTTGAAGATCAGATCGAAATCGGTGAGACAAGCATCACGTTTACGGAAGCCTACCTAAATATGTTAGGAGAAGGTATCAAAACTGAAGATATTGAATCAAAGGCAAACAACGATTGAACTGCTCAGCATCTTTAAGCTGCCTGCTTGAGTAGGTTCTAATTGCATCGCAATCTGAATCATAGATTTACCTAATGTTAACAATTTTGCTTAATAACTTATTACAGAACCGGCGATCGAATCTGCACTTTTATTGACAGATTCTTCAAACAATCGATCAAGTGGATAAATGGCTGGACCATTTATTCGTACGACGAAACAGGCGAGGTAAAAGAAGAGAAAATCCATCATTATTGAATATTTCAAAGGATTCGATACTAGAGAAGTTTATTTTTACAAATCTCTAACGTGTGTAAAGATGATTGAACTCTGCTATGCCATCGGTGGAAGAATTTCACAAGAAGACATCTAACTGTATTTCAGTCCATTGCAATTCGAGCAGTGCAATTCAACGCAGGAATTCTGAATGTTTGGAGTCCCACTGCTGCCGGCATGAAGAAACACAGGCCACTTGCACCAGCGGTGATTGTGGAAAAAGGTTTGAACCTATCCCTTCTGACGGGTTTCATACAGCTAGAGAAGGTATAGTGGACGGTAATGCAGTGTATGGTCCAGCTGGTGGCAATAATAGCACAGTGAAGCCTATTTTCACACATTGACCCAATTTTGATGAACTGAAATAATAAACAAACTTAAAAGGATTGATTTCAAATGGGCGAATTAAAAAAATAAGTCATCTTCAAACCAAACAAAGCCTAAGTATTAATAGACATGCGTCACCAACACATGCTATGTTCTTCATCCCGTTCTTGATTAAGTAATAATATTTTTATCATACTAAATAATTAGTTAAGTATGTAACTAACCCACCAACTAAGTCACCAAACAATACCAGTGGAAAACCAAGAGGATAATTGTAATTTTCTAAATGCGTGCGACTTGTCCGAACTATTTGAAAGGAAAGAAAAGCATTGATATTTGGTTGCAGCAAATTTATTTCAACACGTCCATTTCAACAGAAACATAATGCAAAAATGTTTATAATAAAGTACTAAGTAACGGGGAAAAAACAAAGTTTTGCTCTTCAGTAACATCAATTACTTTCACTAGTTTACACTTTACATCCGAACATTTTAGTTCATATTCTTCGCTTGAAAGTTGGCTCATTTTAGCAGAAAAAATCAAAATTTCACTAGATGAGTCAAACACTTCGTAAATATGTGAAAACAATTTGCCTCTTATCTTCACTTGTCCATTACAGTTTCTGACGGATACAAATTTAAAGACCTCATTTTCTTGGGTGATTAACCAATCATTAACGTTATCGTTACGAAGCATAAATCCTTGCTGCACATGCAAGGTAACCGTTTGGCCTTTCCACTTACAGACTGGCTCGGAAAAAGGTTGGCGTTTATAGTTGACATTCAAACTTTCAAATTCTTGTATTATACGCCCTGCTTGCTCCAAACCCCGATAGTTTGCCGATTGTAGATAATTGTTCAAAAAGTCTAATTTCTTCACAAAAGAGTACGAAGAGTAATCGCCTATGCAGCCAAAACGTACAGCTTGTTTGTATAGATTAATGAGGCTGTGCACATTGGATGTTACCGCATTTGTTCCGTAGATTTTGGCAAAGGTACCTACAAACTGTCTAAGCTTTTGGTTCGCCTTTTCCCACAGATGTTTATGCTGTTTGGATGAGAGTATTGTAATGGCGCAGAAATACAGCATAAAATGTTTGTATTTCTCCTCCGTTAACAATCCTTTCAATACTACGGGAGATGCGTAAAGAAGAAAGGTCTGCCAATCAGTGCTCTTCCACAATGATAAATCCTCGAAAGATCGTAGCTTTTGATTGGTTTCAACTGGAAACTTTTGCTGTTCAAGCCTGTTTAGTATTTCTGCAGGTAAAATCCATGCTTCCTTTTTACCAACTACATCGCTGAACAAAATATCGAACAATTCTACAGTTACGCCAGTATCGACCTGATAAAGACCATCTACTGTTATGACGTCCTTGTCCAAGTCAAAGTTTGGTATGTCGATGAGGGGGCTTGTTCCGGCTTGACTGCCTACAGCTGCAAATAAAAAGAGGTTAAAATTTGGGCTTTGCAAGGTTTATCTAAATACTACCTTCTATAAACGCTCGTGCAGGCATGTCCGCAATAATGGCTCGTAAGCTCACTACAAATCTTGTTCTGTCTATTACCAGCTTTGCCACGTATAGTTTTTAGGGGCGCCACAAATGTGGTCCCTAATTTTTTAAAAAGATACGCAACACGCTTTGCGAACTACGTTTTGGTAGAATTCGATTTATTCCTTTTTCTTTTAAGCCGCGGAACGGTGAGTTCGGGAGAGACGCGAAAATTAGTGTTGTTCGTTCGAGAGTTGCCGGAGAAGAGAATGTATCGGTTAAGCCGGACGGATACGCGCGTGTCGGTGTTAAAACGTTTAGGACGAGAGAGAGCGTGTATGGAGCAAGCCACCGTTTTTATAGCTGCGGTGCAGCATGCTACCACTGTTTGTCCTGCTCTAGCTTTGTGTGCAGTCCCTGCCTAACTAGCCCGTTAAACATTTTGGTCGGTAGTTCTAGGTGTGCGCACCAGATGGCGCTCTGGTCGCTACAGGATTCCCCTCCTAGATCGGTGTTATCGGTATCGCAGAGGAATTACTACTCTTCGTTGAGATCTGGTAACACCGGTCGATACGTTTTTATCCTTGCGTAAGATAGGCGGTGGTGGGGCGTAGCTGGTGGTTGCTCTGGCTGGTTGTAGCGACGGCATGGGTGATGTTCGTGTGGCGCGGTTCCGGGCTATCGGCGGTTGGTTTGTTGACGGCAGCTGTATGGTTGAAGGCGACTGTGTGGCCGTTGGCTGCTGATCTGGCAGCGACGACTGGTTGGACGATGGCAGCTGGTCGAGCGACAAGGGTCCGGGCATCGGAGTTGTGAGACGCTGGCTCCTCGTTGATTGTTGCGTCGACGGTGGTTGGGCCACCGGAGTAGCGTGTCGTTGGCTCGTCAGCAGTTGGTCGGGTGACGGTTGTTGCGGGGCTGACGAGATTATTTCTTCGGTTGTATATGCTGGCTTCAGGCGGTCGACGGACACAAGCGAGGGATGTCCGTTTAGTAGGATCTGAAAAGACTTTGAATTTCGAGTAAGTACTTGGTATGGGCCGTGATAAGGTGTGGTTAACGCGGGACGGACGGTGTCATTGCGCACAAACACATGCGAGCATTTGTTCAAGTCGGAGTGCACAAACGATGTTCGGTTGGTGTGCCATGCGGTGTTAGAAGGTCGGATTTTGCTCATCGCTTCCCGGAGTGTCTTGGCAAAGTCGGACTGGTTGGCCAGGGTTGGTTGCGGTTTTTCGACGAGGAATTCGGCGGGAATGGTGAGGGTCGTTCCGTACACGAGTTCTGCAGGCGACGCATTAATGTCGTTCTTGAATGTAGTGCGTAATCCGAGCAGTATGAGTGGGAGATGTTCGCTCCACTTCGATGTATCTTTACAGCAAATTGCAGCTTTGAGAGTGCGATGCCATCTCTCGATCAACCCGTTTGCCTGCGGGTGATACGCGGTCGTTCGAATGTGTTTTGTTCCAAGAGCTCGCGTCAACTCCTTGAACAGGGCGGACTCGAATTGTCGTCCCTGATCGGTTGTCACGTGGGACGGAACTCCGAATCGTGCAATCCAGTGGTACAACAATGCTGATACCACCGTAGTCGCGGTGATGTCTGGAATCGGTATAGCTTCAGGCCAGCGGGTATATCGGTCTATGATCGTGAGGCAGTATCGGTTGCCGTTGCTAATGGGAAATGGACCGATGATGTCGATGTTTATATGGCTGAACCTGTGTTGCGTTGCCGGGTACGGTACGAGCGGGCTTTTCGTGTGTCTGCCTACCTTAGCGCGTTGGCATGTCAAGCAGTTTCTCGCGAATTCCTGAGCGTCCCTTTTGATGTCCAACCAAACAAATCGCTCTGTCATTAATTTGGCAGTGGCTCTCGCTCCAGGATGGCTAAGGTCGTGTACGGCGTGTAGAAGCTGATTCCGGAATGATTTTGTGATGTACGGTCGAATTATTCCACCAGGGCAGTCGGCGTATAGCGATTGGGTGCTTCCTGGTATCGGTGTTTTTTGAAGGAAAAGGTCGGTTCGTGTTTTACCGCTGAGTATGTCGGCGAGCTCAGGGTCTTTGGTTTGCTCTTCGGCGAGACGTTCAAAATCGATTGCAGGTGACGCGTTTACAATTTCAACTCGTGAGAGTAGGTCGGCGGTGATGTTTTCTTCTCCCGATACGTGGCGAATGTCGGTGGAGAACTGCCCAATGAAGTCGAGTTGTCTGGCTCGACGTGGCGAGGAGCTGTCAAGAGTCTGGCGAAAAGCGAAAGTTAAAGGTTTGTGGTCCGTGTAGATGCAGAATTCACGACCCTCTAACTGATACCGAAAGTGTCGTACAGCCAGATACATAGCGGTCAACTCGCGGTCGTATGTGGAGTAGTTGAGCTGTGCCTTCTCGAACTTTTTGGAGAAAAATCCCAAGGGCTGGAGTTGGCCGTCGATACGTTGGTGGAGAACGGCTCCAGCGGCGAAGTCGGAAGCGTCTGTCCAGAGTGACAACTCTGCGTTTAAGGCAGGGTGAGCTAAAAGCGCGGCTTGTTGTAGCTGCTCTTTGCATCGGTCGAATGCTTCGCTAGATTCGGGCGTCCACTTTAGCGGTGTCTTGTCCTTCTTCTTGTTCCCCGGTGTCATCTCAAGTAGGATGCTTTGTGTCGTCAGGGCATGTGGCAAGAAGCGTCGATAATAATTGATCATCGCGAGGAATTTCTTCAGCTCCATTATCGTCGCTGGTTTACTCAACTCGCTGATTGCTCGTACCCGTTCTGGGAGAGGACGTATCCCTTCTGCGTTGACCAAGTGGCCAAGAAAGGCAATTTCGCTTCGGTTGAATTCGCATTTGGCCGGATTGATGGCCAGGTGGTGTTGTTCGAGACGCTGAAATAGCTGGCGCAGGTGTTCGTGGTGTTCTTCTTCTGTCGACGAGGCGACAATCATATCGTCTATGTATGGGAACACGAAGTCGAGACCTCGGAGGACATCGTGAATGAGTCGCTGAAAAGTCTGCGCAGCGTTTCGTAGGCCGAAGGGCATCGTGGTGAACTCGAACAATCCGAAAGGAGTTGTGATCGCCGTCTTCGGTATATCTTCGGGATGTATCGGGATTTGGTGATATGCCTTGTGCAGGTCAACCTTAGAAAAGATGGTTTTTCCCTGCAAATGCATAGTAAAATCCTGCAAGAAGGGTAGAGGGTAACGGTCGGGAATTGTTTTCGCGTTGAGGGCCCTGTAGTCGCCACAGGGTCGCCACGTCCCGTCTGCTTTTTTCGTCATGTGCAGAGGACTGGCCCAGCTGCTGTTAGATGGTCGGCACACTCCTAGCTGTACGAGAGACTCGAACTCGGCGCGAGCTGCAGCATATTTTTCGGGGGATAACCTACGCGGACGGGCGAAGGTCGGTTGTCCAGTAGTCTCTATGCGGTGCGTGACGTTGGATTGCAGGAGCGTTCCGGGCGCGGTCCGTGCAGTCAACCCAGGGAACTCCCTCAACAAGGTGGCGATTGGCGAGGTCGAATCGCACACCTTTACGGTTGGCTCCCCTGGATGTGGATCAGGAACACCCGGCGTTCGTAAGTTGGTTAAGGCGTCTACTAGGCATTTGTCGCGCAGGTCCACTAAAAGGTGAAAATGCTGGAGGAAATCGGCTCCTATTATTGCGGTACCCACGTCTGCGATCACGAAGTTCCACAGAAAGGCGCGTCGAAGACCAAGATCCAATGTGTAGAGTGACTCTCCATACACTTGGATAGGCGTACTGTTAGCAGCAAATAGTTTCATAGTCGATGGTTTGCAAGGAGCGGAGCTGTGCTGTCGAGGTATTACGGAGACGTCGGCGCCGGTGTCGATAAGAAATGGTTGGTTAGTTTTATAGTCTTTGATAATAAGGCGATGACTGGCCGATGATATCGAATCGACTAGAAGCTGGACGTCTCCCGCGTTCCGTCATGCAGAAGTAGTAGGAGTACCGTTATTTTGAGGACGGCTGTTAAACGAGCACGGGGCGCGGCAGTTACGTGCTTGCTGTCCGTATCGGTCGTGGTAGAAACAATAGCCGTTAGTGTTAGGATTAGTAGCCTGGTTCGTGTTGCGATTGCGAGAGCGTGAGCGGGCCCGTGAGCGTTCACGAGCTTGGTTCTGGTTCATTAGAGTTTCTAAGCGTTGACTCAGCTCGGCTACTTGTCGTGATAGGCGGTTGACCTCCTCATTCCGTACCTCGGCGATGGTTTGGTACGGACCGGAGCGATTGTACAAGGCGAAAGAGTCGACCACTGAATCGGCAACCTTAACATTCTCGTCGGCGTTTTGAGAGGACGCGATCACGGCGGACTGAACGTAGGGTGGCAGCCGACCGATCCAAAGATCGATCAACATGGAGTCGGTCATTGCACCGTTTGCTGTTCGCCGCATCTCGGCTAGCAGTTGAGAAGGCTTACGGTCGCCGAGGCTCATTTCGGATAGCAAACGGTGTAGGCGGCTTCGCTGAGACTCTTCGAAATGTTGTATGATGGCTTTCTTCGCGGATTCGTAGCGGTCGATATTTGGTACGCTGTCGAGAATTGGACGCAACTAGGGAAGAATTCGCGTAGGGATCTGTGTCTTCAGGATGTTAAAACGCCTAACATGATGATGCGGATGAATATTCCAGGCGTCGAACCAGTTCTCCAAGGCGTAGAAGAACGTATGGATGTCAGCAGTATCCAATTCGGGCGGCTTGAGACGCATGGCGTTCACGGTCTCGACTTGAAACTCCGGAAGGTCGGTAGAGGCGTCACGAGCGAGGGGGGTTATATCGATTAAGTATGGACTCGATGTGGGGAGTCCAGCTGCGGGGCTGGCGACCACCGCAGGACTGTCGGCCACTGCAGGGCCGATGGCAACTGCAGGACTGGCAACCGGCGCTGCACCTTGTTGCGGGCTACGCTGCATCCTTCCGCGTCGGGGTTAGTAGTGAATAAAAAGGGTGGATCTTACCTTAATTGTTCACGTAACCAGGGTGTCGTCGTTGCGGTCGATCGGTAGGAAAAACGCTTCAGAAGCAGCGTGCGTCGTCTTCCTTCTCGGGTGGAGAAAATGGCGTTTCCTCACTTGCGATGAAATGGTGCACAGAAAATGGCGGCGTCGTTCTTCTTGTCAGCTGGATCCAAGCGGGGTCCCCTTCGAGCGCAAAAAATCGTGATGGCGGTGATGTGTCACTACTGCTACGGCTGGATAATTTGCGTGCGCAACTCGACGTTGGTGTCTTCCTTCTTGATCGCACCCGTAGATGGAAGCGCACACAAACGGAAAAATTCCCAGTAGCACGAGGTGTAGAAACAGCTTGCGAGGCGGTGATCGGCGTCGAGGAGACCACCAGCGGAGATTGTCGTCGCTCCGCTTCCTGGAATTGCGTCGATTGCGTCAGCCGTCGAGGGAAGGATGGAATTTTTCTGCTGCGCCGATGATGGTGTGGGTGCGCTTGTCGCGCTTCGAGGCGGCGCGCATGTGTGCGGGTGGTTCTTTTGTTCGCTCAATTCAGGAACGCTCTGTGTAGCTACGGGCGCACTAACACGGCGTTGCTGCGTTTTTTCGTCGGCCCGCACTCAACGTCCTGTGAATGATGAAAGGGCGCTCGTTGCACACTTTACAGGGAAAGGGGGGAGGAGGCCAGCTGCGTTGCCGGTACCTCTAACGCTGGTAGCACTCCCGGTCGTAGGCACACACACACACGTTGTCTTCTCTGCGTCGATCTCCGATGCCGGTGGCACGTTTGAACACGTTCAACGCGGAACAAAAGTTTGCGCTGCGTAGTACACACACACACTCACGTACGAATTCGCGGCGTCGGTTGCGGATCACGTCGGGGTCACCAGTTTTAGGGGCGCCACAAATGTGGTCCCTAATTTTTTAAAAAGATACGCAACACGCTTTGCGAACTACGTTTTGGTAGAATTCGATTTATTCCTTTTTCTTTTAAGCCGCGGAACGGTGAGTTCGGGAGAGACGCGAAAATTAGTGTTGTTCGTTCGAGAGTTGCCGGAGAAGAGAATGTATCGGTTAAGCCGGACGGATACGCGCGTGTCGGTGTTAAAACGTTTAGGACGAGAGAGAGCGTGTATGGAGCAAGCCACCGTTTTTATAGCTGCGGTGCAGCATGCTACCACTGTTTGTCCTGCTCTAGCTTTGTGTGCAGTCCCTGCCTAACTAGCCCGTTAAACATTTTGGTCGGTAGTTCTAGGTGTGCGCACCAGATGGCGCTCTGGTCGCTACAAGTTCTTTGATTTCATCGACCATCGGCCGAAGGAAAGCGTCGCTACTGGGAGGCGTTGCTGTGGCCGAATAGATGGCAACAACCATCGCCGGCCAGTTCGGTTGATCTACGATCTTTAGTAAAATAGACCAAAACTGCGTTTTTGACCATTTGCGCAGAGGAAGACGATTAATGCTTAAATCGAACATAAGAGGTTGTGGACACGTTTTATGTTTTCTGGAAACAAAGCAGAAAATTACCTGTGATTTCAAACGATTCATATTCTCGGTACTTGGATTTAAAACGAGACTTACCGCAACTCAACCGTCAAGCAGCGACGTATTCCGTGGTACCAAAGTTTTCCATTTTCGAGCTGGTGGATCATCATCGGGTGTCGTTGAGTGTGTAGGATCTTTCTTGGGTCTGTAAATTAAAATTTGTTTTGGTGCGCAAAATCCGCAGAATCATCTTGATTCAAGCGTTCGATTCATTTCCCGCCAGCGCCCAATAACGCACACAATCCTCGTTTGACATCCGAGCGAAATCGGGTTCGTCGTCTTCGTCGGTATCGGAAGACATCTCTTCGTCGCTCTCATCTAGAAGCGCAGAATTATCGGAGTCTCCTAAATCCATCTCGTAATCCTGTGTATCCTGGAACAGAATATCCTCCAGATCTGACGAAGAAGGACTTTCGTTTTGATTTTGGACTGCATTGGAGGACTGCGGCGAGGAAGACGATACTGTAACATGATGTACGTTTTGTAAACAGCTATACTTCAACACCGCGATGAAATATTTTCGTATACATACCTTGCAGCTCCGGTGCAGACACCAAATTTACAGTTTCTTGTGGCATCGTGTCTGCCAACAGCAAACGCACCGCTTTCCGATAAAGGATACCAGATTTGCGGAGTCCCTGAAGTGCTCGATTTTTACCGCTCAACGCGTGAAGCTTACGATGCATGTCACTCATGTTTTGAAGCAATTGCGTTGCTTTTCGCCATTAAAAATCGGTAATTCAAACCGTTCCCCGTTCCCTAGGACGAGACGCTACCAATGTTTATGCTTGTCTTATTATTCTGATGTCGTCTTATTATTGCTTTTTCTACTACCCCCAAAGAGCAAAAGAGATAGAATGATCGCAATGCACATGATCTGCAGCGGCACCTGTAGAGCTTTGCTGTACCCGATTTTAAAACCTACTTTTCAATTTGACAGCTTTGCTGTTGCTGCTGAAGACCTTTTGGTTCCGTGTAATCACGGCTTCACTAAGAACGACATCAACAATTAAGGTTCAACTGTCAATCTGCAAACTATCCGTGTTTCAGCGTGTGTAAAGCTATTGGGCCCTCGGGTAAATTGTATCAAACTAACGCGAATTACGATTGATTCGTAAGCGTATTCATCCGCCGTGGAATTGGATGGTTACGTTTGTGACAGAACAATCCATTGTTCAGCAAATCAGAACCAAATTCCGTGGTGCCAGTCCGTCGACGCTGTGTTGCAGATTGGCATCTTGTTTCCGTACCTACAATCATGGAGAATTCACAAACCAAGCGTAGCACCAGATCGGCGGCACCTCCAGCGGTAATCAAAGATTCGAATAACCATTCTTTAGCCAGCCCAAACTCGTTGAGGCAAAATTTGTTTAGAGGAAAACAGTTAGCTACCAACACTCTCTGTTGTAATTTTTTGTCATGAATATGATTTTTCAGCTGCCATTTCGGTGCAGTCGAACGAAGAAGTTTATTATTTGAGTGCCGCTAGTAGAAAGATAGGAAACACTGTGGAAGTGTAACTAGACCACCTCCAATGTTCTTTCCTCACGAATTATTCCATTTAATTTTATGTTAAAAACATAAAAATAATATTTTTTCTTTTTTTACTTTTCTAATAGGTTTCCACCGAGATGCCAGAACTCAAAGAAGAACCTATCGATGACGACATTTCCCTGGACCACACGCGACAGGCTGCAACAGAAACACATCAGGAGGGTTTCTTAAGCAGTGGTGCTAGAGATCCATTTGTGGATGAAATGGAAATCGGCGAGACCAGCATTACGTTTTCGAATGCCTTTCTCGATGCGTTTGGGAAAGACGTCAAGACTGAACACCCAACTGCAGAAGAGAGTGATTTAAATGCTGAAGCCGTTGAGGCAGCTGGTTCTAGTGAGTTACAATTAGCTCTTTGTATAGTTCACGTTTTGAAATACGATTAGGAAAACCGTAATATCCTTACAAATTTCCTCGACCATACTTCCAGGTACTGCAAAGAGAAAAAACTGTGACGACGAAGAATCAGGAGAGGACTCAAGCAGCGTAACGAAAAGGCTGCCAAATTCTGTAAGTTGTTGAACAGAAATCTTTCGTTATTTCGTATCTTAAATTAGTATAAGTAATATCTGCAAATATGTGTTACTTTTTTCAAGGCACAAAATGCGTTTTTCATATATCTGTCTTTAAACCATTTTGGTCGGTTGCAGTCTTTTTGTCCAGGGTTTGAGCATGGAAATGTTTACGTTTCAATTTACATGACTTTACTTAGAGCTACATTTCCATTAAATTCAATTGCAATGAGAATGGATCCTAAATCGTTTACGAGTAATCCAAATCATCCGATCGGTTGATCGGTATTCGTTGTGCGAAACTTTGCGTTATAAGGAGTATTTGTAGAGCATTTAGATTTATACATTATGGGAACAATTGGTAACGAATGCTACATAATTGCTGGATTCCCAGTCTATCTCAAAGTTAACCATATTTACACATAGTGTGGAGTCTCGCATAACGAGTTCAATCCTTTCCAGTGACTCACTCGTTATACGAAAAACGTTATGCGGAAAGGTATTTTCGATAAAAATTGCATTGAAAGTCCTTTAATGGGCAAAAACCATGCTAGATTATCTTGGAGCTATGAACACGACTATGCAAAAATCGAATTCAAATATCAATTATTTTACCTTTTTTAACGAGATCCAAATATAAAAATGATCCTTTTTGCCTATAGTACTGATATCAAGGGGCGGTTCTGTGTGGCAGTCATCAACTCGTACGACTCAATAATATGCCCGTCATAGGTTCAAGCCTCATTTGAATCATCCCCCGAAGAAAGGACTTGGAATATCCTCTGATGGTGGTACTGAATAAGTCTCGAGAGCCTGTGTAGGCCGGCATGTCCGCGTAGGACTTTACGCCAATAAGAAGAAGAAGATGAAGACTCATATTAAACTTCTCTGTCCAACATTAGCGTTCATAATGAAGAACGCAATTGTCATTATATGCGAAAGTTTGCTCGTTAAAGGAGTATTTGTGGAATGGTATCGTCATGAGAAGGGATATACTATATCGCTTACTATATCCTAAATTTCTTTCCTCTTGAGTTACTGCAGAGTTAGTTCTATCAGCCACAATTCACCGCGACAAACATTATTAACAGTCATATTTAAAAAATGGTCAAATAACTTAGCATTTAATTTACGAAGTCTAATTTTAAGGTTTTGTTTATTATTCTAAGCCTTTTTTGTTATCAAAGAGCCTCTACGTGAATTATTGTCTTTATGCATACGTTTGGAAACTGATTTTTTATTATCAGTATGATTACATTTGAAGAGATGAATGTAGTGGCGAGACTTCAAATCTCTTTAAGCGAAACTTATTGCTATTACTATGACTATTTTTTTATACATACATTTATATAATCAGGTTCTGTAGTCTGCGTTCATGTGTGATCTTTATGTATTATTGTCCGGTCCATAATGATCTTCTTTGCACAAAAGCCCAGGCGTGATCTCCAGTCAATAACGCATCAATTTTTAGAAAATTCGTAAATAATTTAAAGCAATAGGCTTACAAGGACATGTGCAATTTCATTTATGCGTGAGAGGTTAGCATGCCACCATAATTAAATGGTTTGCTAATGCCAATAGATTGCGGGCCTGCCTTTTACTACAGTCAACTAGTCGTAATATTCCACCACACGAACCTGAATGTAAAAGTGATGAGGCGATCGTTCGTTGACACCAGAACTCTTCTGTTCCGTAACGAGGTTCCTTTATTACGATCTGATCAACGACTGACGATCCATGCAAGTTCTCCCCTTTCCAATAATTCTCTTGCTTACATCAGGCAATACTATCCTGTCACCATTCTAACATGTATGCGTTGAGACAATTCATCTCAGTCCAAGTTTCCCATTGAACAGATATAAGAAATTCTTCATAACTTTCTTATTGATTTAAACATTGCAAAAGTGAGTTAAATCTCTCAAATGAGCATTATACAACAAACTGTTCTTCCTTTTTCTTGACGATTCTGTGCATACTCTAATTGTTGAGGATTTTTGCTTTCAATTTAATTACAATTTAGACACATAGAAAGCAGTACTTGAAACAAGTAACATGGATGCATTTTGAACAAACTGCTGGAGGAGGAATTTGTCGGTACTGTCGAAAGATGATAAAAATGAATCGCGGCTCAACGTGGAACCTAGCGCGCCATATGAGATCGTTTCATGCAGGGATTAAATTCCCCATTGCAACTGGCGAGGATGCAACATCACCACGATCACCAACACCTACGAATGTATCTGTTGTCACTTCGGACCAGAATGGTCAACCGTCACATGCTGATTTTGCTGGACCGCAATCCACATTTAACTCAAACAACTTGGACCGGCTGTTGATGCTTGCGTTAATTAAAGACTGCAATCCTTTTACCATGATCGAAGGAAATTACTTCCGGGTTTTCGTTAGTAAGCTAAACGCGCAGTACAAAATGCCGTCAACGAAATATCTTACCAATGAGTTGCTTCCCCGGGTTTACAACGAAACTGTTGAAAGCGTTTTATTCAAATTAAACAAGGCGGAAACAATCTCGCTAACGATAGAAGGATGGACAAACTCAAACAATACGAATTTGAAGGCTATAACTGCGCACTTCTTACAAGAAGGATGTAAGCCGACGTCACATCTTTTAGAATGCTTAGCGTTTAAGGAGTCTACTGCTGATGAGGATATAGTAGAATGGATTAAAAAAGTAATAAATAAATTCGCCCTGAGAGGCAAAGTCGTCAGTCTGACAAGTAACCATGTGAGCGACATGAAATCTGCATGCTTGAAACTAGGTCTGCAGCATTATTACTGTTTCGCACACGGTCTCGATACAGTAGTGCAAAACGCCATTACCGATAGCATAATGCAA
Organism: Anopheles merus; assembly: GCF_017562075.2. NCBI lineage: Eukaryota > Metazoa > Arthropoda > Insecta > Diptera > Culicidae > Anopheles > Anopheles merus. The sequence goes on from NC_054083.1 coordinate 15,014,587, forward strand.
ACGTACGAGAAAGTAAAACAAATTATTCTAGATATCAGACAAAGTGACGTTGCAACAAAAACTCTGCTAGAAATGCAAGATAGTTTGAATCTGAAGGATACGAAACTGAAGTGCTACAATTCGAACGATTGGAATTCAACATATGATATGTTATATCGATTTTGGCAAAACAAAATTCCTGTCCTTGTATGCATGAACTCGTTGCAGGTTGTAACTACCAACATACAGCCTAACGACTGGAGTACCGTTGAACACTCCGTGCAAGTTCTAGGCTATTTTGATGAAGCCGTCAAACATGTATCGTCTGATAGCTTAGTTACGCTTTCCAAAATGGGACTTATTGTAAGGTTACTGCAGCAAAAAGTGATCGAGTTTCAAAGAGGCACAACAAACTTAAAGCCAGATATGCAGGATATGGTTTCGCGATTGATCAGCGGAATTTCCGCTGGATTAGAGCCGTTGAAAAATGACCAGCATGTGTTGCAGGCCATGATTTTAGATCCAAGAATAAAGCAACAGGGTCTGGATAAGGAAAAGGAAAACTTTCAGTCAGCTTCCGAAGCGATCATCAAAGCCATTTCGCCCATGTACATGTACCATGAGCTTCCCTCGCCAAAGGTTCAACAACAGAGCTCAGTGCCAACAAATTCAATCTTCTTCAGCTTTGTAAGTAGCTTACCGCAAGCTGAAGCATTGAACAGTCCGAAAGCAGCTGCCAAAGCAGAACTAGATCGATATCTTAAGGCAGATATACTAGCTTTGGATCAGGATCCATTGCTGTGGTGGCACAAGGAAAAAAATAACTACCCCAAGTTGTACGATCTCGTGCAGAAACGATTCTGTATTGCAGCGACAGCAGTACCCTGCGATCGAATGTATACCAAAGCAGGCCGATTGTACCGAGAAAAACGCTGCAAATTGGGTGTCAAGAATGTACACGAGTTTTTGTTCATTCAGCAAAACTATGACAACGCAAAGTTGGAAGACTTTTGATAGCCTATGTTATTATTTAAGACTTGAATTTGACGTAAGAATTCGAGATGTACTTATTGCTAAGTATAAAATAATTATGATGATAACTAAAACTAACTCCTTCGTTAAATGCACAATATAGAGTTTTGATAAATTCGCAAACATCCGCAAAGTTCCTGTATTAAATAATTATTCTACGATGGAATTTCCGAGCAACGAAATGATTGGTGGTATTGAAACTTCGTAGTCTTAGTATGGATTTTATTGCTTTTTTATAGTGACTTTTAGTCGATTGGCCTCAATCACCTTTTTAGTTCAATGCAATAATTGCAAAGCCATTTGTAGCATACAATTATCTTATATCGGCTAGTCTCGGTTTACTTACAGCTATCCGTTGATTTTATTAAATAAATGTGTCTGATTTACATATGGTTTTGGTTGAAGTTCTTTATGAAAGTTAGTAATAATTTAAAATTTTTTAAAGCATTCGCTAGCAATCCTTGCCTGTTGAGAGTATAGTGCCCATGCTCCTCAATGGTCCAGTTTGCAGGCGATGCGTTCCGTAGTATATCCATAACATTCGGTTAAGCTGTGGCGGACCGTGATATCAACGCCACAAAAACTGCATAGTGGATTTTAGCAATTAGAAGATGTGAGTGAGCCGGGTGTGTCACTTCTGATGTCGTGATAGCACTCTCTGGTCTTGGTGTGATTGATGGTCTCTCCATGGTGATATTATGGTCTTGATGGAAACAGCGGCCGTATAACCGTTCCAACTATTGGTGGTGATGGATTTGCTAAGGGGAATGAAACCTCTTTTCCTTTTGCTTATCCTTTTCCATCGGCCTCTTTGTAGGTCTTGGCCTGCCTAATTCCTATTGGTAGCATATCATAATCTTGTTTTGTTGAGGTATAGCTGGATTAAACGAATTGGAGCTGGTCGCTCAATTCAACGTCTATAACTATATGAGTAGCAAATACTTGATTTCATATGTAATTTCAATTTAATTTAGACAACTAATCGTGCAAAAATAAAAGAAAATCCGTAAGACGCTAACGGTGATTTCATCTTATTACAGAACTCATCAATAATACGTTGCAAAATAGTACAAACACGCGATGCCAAAGGGCATGTAAAGCTTAGTGTTGTTCCTGATCACAGGGTTAGCGTACCCAGCAATCCAATGAAAATCCGATTAAACTGCACAGATGCTAACGAGCAAACACAAAACCACAAGCACAGTATTTATCAGGAAGTAGAACGGTCGAAGCAGGAACTCCAAAGGATAACTTCTGAAGATGCGGACTCATTAATCACTATGTCGGACGAATCATTGTCTGATTTTTCTGTGAACAATTCAATGATCGTACATACATTACAGGATGATAATAGTGACATTGAAAATCCTACATCCAAACAAACAACAACCCCTGCGTCAAGCGTTTCAGCGAGCAATATCGGCATATCAGAATCGAAAATGATCCGCAAAGCACGCTGCTCAAATTGCAAAACAATGACAGCGATGCTGAGAGCACAGACAAAGTTGCTAATCAATATTCGATCGCAGCAAAAACGCACCACAAATGAAATGTTGAAAAATAAAAAAAATCTTATGAATCGTATGTGCGCTATGGAGTTACGAATTAAAACATTACTCAATAATGAAAACGCTGAAGAGACGAATAAAAACCCTGACAAATCCATTCATTCGTTTGATCAACCACTCGTTGCCAGCCTTGAAGGGCTCGAAAAGTTGGATAAAGATTTGGAGGACGAAAGCTACTTTCGAAACTTGACGAATGAACTGCTAATACAAATTGTTGACGAGGATCCTAACAATAGAATGTTGACTGTGCTCGACGCCATATTCGACAAGACATTCTTAACGACATGCTCATGGACGGGCATATCTAAAAAAAGCAGAAAAATAGCTATGGTTTCTTATCAAAATGTCTTGAAAGTTTTCCAATCTGTTGGTAGTACCCATGAGGACAAGGTAACCAAGGATATGATACAGTCGTTTTTCATGAACAAACTGAAACATGCCAAAGAACGGTTGAAAGCGAAAGGGCTGGTGCGATCAAAGTGTCGAACGAGACCAACTTTTACACTGTACAAATGAAAGAGTGAAACATGCTATGGTTATGTATAGTAGTTATGTAGGATAGGAAACAAAATGTAATGTACTTTTAAAATAAAATAATAAACACATATATATTACATGCTTTCCTTGGTCATCTACACTCGAAGTATCAGCATCTTCTATGTCTACTATGTAGTTCTATGTGACATGTTAATTGACATGCTGAAACAGTAGTTATCCTCCAAGTTCAGATATCTAACAGTAAAACAATCTGTATATTGAATTGACGGAGGTGAGGTATATTGCACATTGATTCACATTGAGGAAGAACCACGAGCTATTGCTTAGCTGTACGATGATCCGACCATTCTGATGGTGAAGACTGACAGGATACGATGGCTGGGGCATGTTATGAGGTTGCTAGACTCATGATCTATCAAGAAGGTGGTCGACAGCGACCCTTAGTTCTGCACATGAATGGGAGAACGATTGTTGACTAGACCATGTCACGACGACGTGCTTTTTCTGAGCAGGCCAACAAGAAAGGGAGAGAGAGAGAGAGAGAGAGAGAGAGAGAGAGAGAGAGAGAGAGAGAGAGAGAGAGAGAGAGAGAGAGAGAGAGAGAGAGAGGGAGAGAGAGAGAGAGAGAGAGAGAGACAGGGTGAGTGAGAAAGGGAGAGAGAAAGAGAGAGATCCCGAGATACGCGGTATTTCTTATTCGCTGATACGCGGATTTGGAAATTGAGCTGATTGGATTGTACCTCGTCGTCTGTACCAATGCTGTCGCTGTTGTTACTGCTGTGGTGGTTGCCTTGTTCTGCCACTTGCGCCAGCCTCTCTTCTGCCTCTGCTCCATTCTGGTGTCCTTCGAAGTAACACTTTCATCTTTCGATCACCTTCCACTCATCTGTGAGGAGAATTCCTTCCAAGCACATTACGGTTTTAGGAGCAAACCCGCTCCATGTCTCCTTCAATCTCCTGTAGAATAAGCGGAAGTCCCCCGACTGGGAAAACTGCTCCAGCAGCTATTCATCTGACTCTTCAAAACGGCGCTGTTTGGCCTGGAAGAGCAGTATGTGCTGTTTTCGATCTTGGAGACCTGTACAATTATTTGTTTCAGGCTTCGGAACGTACCCAAAGACAGGGATATACACAGCTCGGGGACGTACTCAATATCAGGGATGATGTACTTCAACTGCCATAGCTCTGTACGTTTAAGGGATATACAGTCTATTTTCGACGTATGCGGATTCGGAGATACGTGGTTTTCTAAATTTAAGAGATCAAATGTAAAATCAGTAGAATTTTCTTAAAGAATTGTTCAATGAAGTATAAATTGTTTTTATGATAAACAATTTAATCCGCATAAAAGCCAGAAATCCACTCGTACGACGTAACAACATGCCCGTCATAGGTTCAAGTCCCGAATAGACCGTGCCCCCATACGTAGGACTGACTATCCTGCTGTGCTAACAATAAGTTACTGAAAGCCAAGCCCACTTCACTAGTGGATACAGGCTGGCCTTGACCGGCAGCGATTGATGTGCCAAAAAGAAGAATAAAAACCAGAAATATAAGGATATACTGCGCGAATTGTATCAAATAAATGATTAAGTGTTTAACACTTTGACCGCCGGCATGACGTCACAGTTTTTGAGTGAGCAGGTAGCGCATGGCAAGAGAGCGATGAGAGCGACACTTTCTCGTGCCATTGTTATCACTATTTTGTTTCATTGCGATAAGCGGTGTAGCACATGTCGTTCTCGTTCTCTCTTTCCTACCTCATTCGTTATCAAGAGAATCACTGAGCGTCAGATGCAAAGCTGAACGGTGAGCAAAACCGTCATGCGAATTTATATGACACGGCGCTTTTAAAGTGTTAAAAGTATAAAATTTTATTAAAAAAAAAACTCAGTAATCAAATGTAGTTTTGCCAAAACAACAAATTTGACTTCTGAGGATTCCTCGGGAACCGCGTATCACGGAAATAGACTGTAGTTTTAATTACTAAAACAAACGTATGAACATTTTTTGAAAGAATGATTGGTTTTTAAAGACTACGTTCTAGCTGGTGGTTTTATCACAACTAACTATTGGTTCATGCTGTTACAGACGCAGGCTATTACATGACTGCGATCTGCCTTTACATTTTGTCAACTAAACGATTGCTAGATCTACAATACTCCCTCTCCATCGACTCCGATTTTGCTCAACAGTTTTAGCCATACCTTGAACAAAATCTAGTTGATGATTATCAATCGTCTACATCAACTGCTTCTTGTTCGTCATCTGATCGACCACATACACGACCATGTTGTACTTTTCAGTGTTCGCCTCCAACATGGTGCTTCGTGACGCTTCAGCTGATGCGCAGCCTACTCCCGATTGACTAGCGCCGACGCAGAAGTATCTTGGCCTGACAAGCGTAGCGATTGAACAGCTGATAATTCAATTTCTGCGTGGTGCTCCTGCTTGTTCTTTCATATGTGGTGCAGCTCCTCCCAGTCGTCATTCAGTGCCTTCAGACACTTGCACAAGATCATGTACTTCGGTACCGTGGACGTCAGACCCTCAGTGCTTTCAGACACTAGCAGAAGATCATGTACGGTGGGTTCTTGGAAATCAGACCCTCGCCGAAGTCCATCATCTTATTGTAGTACTCCATGAATTTGTTGATCCTCTTCCAGATGATCTGGTGCTTATTAACACTCTGGGCGCTGTGTGGCTCGTTTTGGAATCACAGCTTTGTTCACTCTCCTTCTCTGTGATTGGTCTCTCAGCAACTCTCAGCAGAGCGCATTGCAGCGGGAAGAAAGAGAGAGCGCATATTGCAGAAGTGGCATCGTACGTGAGGGTCGGAAAGAGAGTGAACGATCGTAAGCCAATGAAACGCTCTCATCGCTCTCTTATCTTGTACTGTTTTCTCCGCAGAAAGCTGCTGCAAAATACCAGCGCCCAGAGTATTAAGGAACATATCCGCTTCTTGCTGCGAGATGAGCGTATCCTTCGATACCACGTCTGTCTGCATCTTGGTCAGCCACGACTGGACGACAGCCGTCGTGGCCGAACGACAGCCAAACGGTTCAGCCGAGAAGTTCTCTCTGATGTGTTGTTCAACAGGATACTCCTTCCTGTCGTCATTGATCGCTTCCCCCTCTTGGACGTATATCAACGGTTCGATCAATTTCTCTATATCACGAGCAAACACGGTATTTTTCTTCGGATTCATGCGCACCCCGATGTCAACGTTCTCTCACGTACCTGATTGCTGATCATACGTCTTTCAATGGTGTGACCAAGATAGCGATGCTGGTCGGTACGCTTCACTTCCGTTGTTGGCTTCCGTTTCTTTTTCGACTGTCTCCAACGAATGCCATAGGCTTATCTTAAATTTTTTTCATTCTTTCAGGCCGCTTACAATCGTCATCTAGCAACCGGGTCTTCATTAACTCATAAGTTTATTGAGATTCGGGAAGATTTTTCAATGCAGTCATCAGGGGTTCGTAGGACTCCAGAAGGGTTAAGCTTCAGACAGAACAGAAATCACTTTCTTCTAGCTTTGATCCAGCTACTCGAAGCTGCCGAACCAGATCCTCAAATTGTTGAAGGTGGACGCGCGACTATGTCCCTTTCTTCAACTTAAGACGAGTTATCTGATTTCGTATAACCATCTGTCTTCCCGAGGTATTCTTGGCCAATGTATTTTTGAGAACGTTCCTCATTTCCTACACCGTGGACTTCTCTTGTATATATCCCAAGATGTAAGATCCGAGATGAAACTCACCAGCAACGATTTGGCCTTGGCGTCTATTTCCTTGAACTTGGCCACTTCACTAAGCCTTTGCTGGAACATCCTTTACGGCTGCGTCCCATACCTTCGAGGCTTTCAAATGCACTTAGACCTTAAACTTCTAGGTGTCGTGTTCGGGAAAACTGCGAGATTCCGTCAACCACCACTTCTTTCTGGTTGTCTGGACCCATAACATAAAGACGTCCTTTCTAGCTGGAGGTTTTATTACACTTAATTATTGGTTCATGCTATTACAGACTACTGCGATCTGCCTTTTACATTTTGTCAACTACACGATTACTAGATCTACAATACTTTTCAATGGATGTCGCCTTGCCTTCATTTGCGGTTTCCCATTTCCATTTTAAATTTCTATTTCAATTTCAATTTTTCAATTCAAAATTCTCAGACTCGGTTATAGGCTCTGTTTTTATTTTTACGCAGTACAAATCAATCTGTCATTTTATATGCCATACATCCAACAACTATGTATTAAGTGTACATCTTCAGCGTCCACTCAAAGGAATGTGGCTACGAACTTGGATTTCTAGACACGATCATTATTTTCTATAGCCTTGTTCGACCCGCTTTGTTTGACGCCAACAATAACTAGGAAGATCACATGAATTCCATTAGGGCTCCGACATTAAATAAAAAGATAGATAATTAAATAAAATCTCATTGGTCTGTTACATGGAACTACTCGGTAAAACTAGGTAATTAAAATCTGCTTTTATTTATCATTTCAGTCTTCATCCGACAACATTCTACTTAATAAGCTTGCACCTGCTATCCGTGTTTCTTCGCCATTGTTAAGGCAGAATACACAAAAAACGGTTAAGCCATCTACAACACGAGTCCAAAGTACGGAGTCATCAAAATGTACGTACATCATCCGAATGCTAAACGACGACCCATCGAAACCTCAGTCCAAACCGGTGCTTGTATCTGCCGACCAAGTGCAAAAGCTGCAACGTGTCCCAATCGAGCAGATACGAGCGCTGAAACGAGTAGCGGCACCACCGCAACCGGGCAATGTTTTGAATCCCAGAATACGTGTAAAAAATTTCGCTACCATGCAACCCACTGCCCAAACAGCCATGCCAAGTGTGCAGGAAGATACACAGCAAAATTCCTCCCCACCAACTCACTCCAAAGAAGAATGTACACATTGTCCGTGTTTCGAAAAGTTTGTCAAAGAGCATGACCAAAAAATGGACACATTCCTGACGAAGCAGCAAAGGATAGTAAGTGAAATTTTGAATCTGCAGCGGCACATAATGAACAAGCTACACAGTATTGAGAGCACGCTGGAATCTCAACCGACCGGCGGTGGAGAGCCCAGCTTTATCGAGCATTCGGACGACGATTCGGCACATTCGCCTATCCCGTTCAATCTGCCAAACACGATCGATGAAGCCAGCGAACCTAACTATGCAGCTGCGCAACAAAACGGAACGGCCAACATCAATTCGGACGAGGTGCAGTTATTCAGCTTCACGCGGATGGAGAAGGCAGAGGAGTTAAACGAATTCGACAGACGCCTGGCTGACGCCGAATACTTTAAGGAAACGTACAACTGGCTAAATTCACTCATCACGGAAACGAACTGCGCCAACCGTATGCTGGTAGCGCTCGATCTACTATTCGACAAAGTGTTTGTCAACAAGTGCAGCTGGACCGGTAGGGGTAAGGGTAACAGCAGAAAGGTGCCGCTAAGATGTCGCCGAAACTTGCTGCATCTGTTTAAAGTTATAGGAAGCACGCGCCGGGCCAGCGTTTCGCGGTCCGACGTGGAAGACTTTTTCATTAAAAAGCTGAAGCAATCCAAACAGCGGCTAAACTTGCAAGGAATTCGCAAGGCTACGTGTCATGTGAAAAGAACGCAACTAAGCTAGGCTTTGCTATCAAGTAGGAATTTGTACAAAATAACATACATGAATAAAATATATTGTATAATGTAATTACATCTATTTCCGATAAGTGAATTTTGGACATTTTGGTAGGGTGTCGATGTCCGAAATGTCTGCTTTACGCCCCCGCCACTTTTGGCTTCACTCCCTTCTCTGTTGGCCGAACATGTATCTGGTACCTGGACACAGACAATCACGACAAGGTTTGAACGCAAAACTTGTTAGAATATCATTTCGTAGTAAACCTTGATTTAGAAATAGCCTATTACCGCGCGGCTACATGAGGTGAAATATACAGCGAAATGAACTGTTTGACAGGTGAAATATCTGACAGATTCAGCTAAAGGGTTGGAGGAGACACAACATCCGTTTTCGAAATTCACTTAAAAATAATAGCCGGCATCGCGAATAAATGAACATATTTTAATAGTCGTTTAACACTTTGACCGCCGGCCTGACGTCACAGTTTTTCGAATGAGCACATAGCGCATGGCAAGAGAGCTATGAGAGCGACAATTTCTCGAGCGATTGTTATCACTATTTTGTTTCATTGCGATAAGCGGCGTAACACATGTCGTACTCGTTCTCTCTTTCCTACCTCATTCGTTATCAAGAGAATTACTGAGCCTCAGATACAAAGCTGAGCGGTGAGCAAAACCGTCATGCGATTTCATATGACGCAGCGCTTAAAATGTTAAAGTTCATTTTGGTTTAACCGAGTTCATTTGTTGTTCATTCCTGTTAAAATAAACAATCGTCAAAACAGTCATCGACTGCTCGAAATGACACATATAGGCAAACACGGGGGAAAATTCGAGCAGTACAATGAAACGACTGCTAATTTTTTATCGCATACGCTCTTGACAGTCGATTGTTTAACGACGGCATAGGACCAGTCGTTAAAATTGACAAATGAACTCAATACTTTCGCGATGCCAAATTCTAATCTTCTAATTCTTTCTATTAATTCTAATAAAACACTATTCCGTTCACATCGTTCATCAAGAGTAGTTGCAATTCCCTAAACTCCTTTAGGTTATGGGCCCAGGAACGAAATCGAAGTACACATAGTGCAAGTGAGAGAATCTTTTTTTCGCAGCATATACAGTCAACTATCTCTTATTTGAGAGGCGATGGGACTGTCGAATAAGGGCCGTGGCAACGCTCATCCGATGCGATTTTATCGGACGCTTTTGTCAAACGCTATTTCGGCTCAAATTGCGAAAATTTTGATGATTTGAATGGTTTAGCCATTATAAAAATATAATGTCATATTGTTCCTACATAAACTGCATGATGACATTGACTGATAAAATCGGATGCGACGATCCGACGGAATCAAATTTTTTTGATTCCGTCGTACGACGAAATCGCACGTCCGACGTTATCTGTCAAATTCCATATAAATCTCGTCCGATAAAATCCAACCGGATGAGCGCTGCCACCGCCCTAAGAGTGGGTTTCAAATTACAGAGGCTGAAAGTGAACGAAAGTTCCATAAAAACAAGAAAGAGATAGAACATTTAGTATGCAGCCTTAATTGTTGCTATAGGAAACTGCGTACACGACTGCCAATTTGAGCATACATCATTCAATAACCATGGCAACACCATACACAAATAAGAGGGACACAGATTTCAGAGGTTTTCCAAATTAGAGGGACAAAAATGTACTGGAAATGAAGGGACTGTGGAAAATGTTCAAATAAGAGAGGTGTCAAATAAGAGAGGGTTCACTGCAGTATACTAGTGATGGGCGTTTCGGAGCGCACCAACGGCTCCGGAGCCGTCTCCGGACTAACGGCGAAAAAAGTCGCAGTATCACGCCTTTGCTTCCTGAACAATTTCCGTTGTCAACTCGTACAGTTCCTTTGCTTCCATCACCCGCACCGTTGGAATTGATCGACAGCATTTTCCAAACGAAAATAGAGTCTGGTATACTGTAGTGATGGGCAAAACGGCTCCGAAGCCGGAGCCGGCTTCGACCAGCTCCAGACAATTTCGGAGCCGGCTCCGGAGCCGGTTCCACACCAACGGCTCCGGAGCCGGCATTCACGGCTCCGTTCCAACGGCTGCGGAGCCGGCTTCGGGTACACCGTTCCGGAGCCGGCGACGAATCAACGGCTCCGGACCAACGGCTCCGCACTATCGATTCAATAGAGACATCATTGTATAATAGCGTAATAAAAAACGAATATATATTCTCGCACGTGTGAAAGCAAACACACGATATGATTGCAGTATTGACATGCATGACGTTTTGTAGCATTCGTTAGTCTCGTTTTTCTTAACAATATTCAAAACTAATCAATGTTTTTTTTTTTTTTTGATAAATTCTTTTTGATTTCCTCGATTGAAACTTCATTGGAAAAGTTCTTTTGGTCCTTTGTGTTAAAACCAGCTCCGGAGCCGTTAGTGCTGAGCCGGCTCCGGAGCCGTTGGTGCGGAGCCGGCTCCGGAGCCGTTGGTGCGGAACCGACTCCGGAGCCGTTGGTGCGGAACCGGCTCCGGAGCCGGCTCCGAAATTGTCTGGAGCTGGTCGAAGCCGGCTCCGGCTTCGGAGCCGTTTTGCCCATCACTACAGTATATCAGACTCTATTTTCGTTTGGAAAATGCTGTCGATCAATTCCAACGGTGCGGGTGATGGAAGCAAAGGAACTGTACGAGTTGACAACTGAAATTATTCAGGAAGCAAAGGCGTGATACTGCCAGCTTTGGAACGTTTGCGAGCGAGAAAATTATTCATCATGGGCATTTGCAATCAAAATGGTGCTGATCCGTGAGGGATCCTGAGATGCAGTGAGTGCAAGCAGATGGCTTTGCTGAAAACTCACAGTTGCTGAGAGTATTGGCCACGATTTGCCTATGCATCGAGCCAATAAACTTGGTGCAGACGGCAAAGACAGCTAATCAGGCTTGGGAAAATGTGAAAAAGACGTTTCAGGATGATGGGATGAACCAGCGCCTTGGATTTGAAGGAATCCAAGCATGCATGATTGATTCTTTCATCATAGTAGTCATATAAATGTTCAATAAAGGTTAAGTTCGCTTTCATCACTAGAAGAGAATAGTCCACGTTTACTGCGTTACAACAGGTTATGGGCCCAGACAAATTATTTTAGAAGCAAGTAACATTTGAAATGGATGGCGGAAAGTTTTGTATCGAGAAGCTGCGTAGCGGTGGATATGAAACATAGCGATTCAAAGTCGAAATGTTGCTAGTCCGGGAAAACCTGTGGAAGTTCGTGTCAACGGTCGCCCCTGAACCATTGACCGAATCCTGGAAGGAAGGTGACGCTAAAGCCCGGGCTACGATCGCTCTTCTTGTGGATGACTGCCAGCACCCTTTGATCCGTGACTGCAAGACGGCCAAAGGTACGTGGGATGTACTCCAGAAACATCATCAAAAAACGACGATGTCTACTAAGGTATCGCTTCTGAAGAAACTCTGCAAGGCGGAGTACGACGAAAGCGGTGACATGGAGGCGCATTTGTTTCGAATGGATGAACTTTTCTCAAGTCTGATGAACGCGGGCCAGGAACTGGATTCGATCATCTCACGATCATCTCACAACGACGTTGGAAACTCGTTCGGACGACGACCTGACCATGGAATTGGTGAAAAGTAAGCTGTTAGATGAAGCGCAGAAAATGATGGAGAAATCCCATCAAAGCGAATCCATCTTACGCGTTGGTCCTGAGAAGAAGATTACGTGTCATCGATGTCGTAAACCCGGGCATATGAAACGTGATTGTCCGATGGGATCGAATAATACGTCTACATCTAGTACGATGCGTGATTATTTGAGGAAAAATGGAAATTGTTCTTCTTCTGGTGGACAAAGAGAGTCTTTCAAGCGCAAGCCTAAGGGTAAAGTAGCAAAATTTTCTAAATTTTCGTTTACAGTAGGCGTGGTATCCAAAAAACGAGAGCAACCGAAGTCTTGGATAATTGACTCTGGAGCCACCTCACATATGTGTTGCGATCGAGCATTCTTCGATGAGCTCAAACAAAGCACAGGTGTGAGCATCACTCTAGCCGATGGCAATGAGACGGTTGTCAAGGGTGGAACCAACACGTCATTTGTTCTACTCTGACGAAATTGGAGATCGACGGAAGATTACTCTGAACGACGTGTATTATGTCCCGGAATTAGAGTCGAATTTGATTTCTGTTGGAAAACTCATCAACAAAGGAGCGAAGGTAACATTTGATGAAACTCGAAGCTGTGTAGTGGAATGCGAAGGTATCCTAGCAACGGTTGCTAAAGAAAAAGATGAACTGTATCAGTTGAAAAGCAGTATGGAACGAAGCAAGAAGTTTGTTCATCACACGAAAGACTGCATTCATTCATGGCATCGCAAGCTAGGGCACCGGGACCCTAACGCAATTCAGCGAGTTGCGCGTGAAGGCTTGGCGAAGGGAATTTCTATCAAGAAATGCGACATTTTCCAGACCTGTGAGTGTTGTGTTGAAGGGAAGATTGCTCGAAAACCCTTCCCGCCGATTACGGAACGACAATCAACGAGAGTTTTGGACCTGGTACACACGGACATCTGTGGTCCCATGAATACAGTGACGTCAGGTGGATCACGCTACTTCTTAAAAATGATTGATAATTTTAGTCGCTATACAACGGTGTATTTTTTTAAACGAAAATCTGAAGCAGCTGAAGTGATCGAAGAGTATGTCACTATGGTCCATAATCGTTTTGGAAGGAATCCAATTGTCATCCGCTCAGACCAAGGCGGTGAGTATAAAAGCAAACGTTTGGGTCAATTCTATCGGGCCAAAGGAATCGTTCCGCAGTTTACAGCAGGTTACTCCCCGCAACAAAATGGAGTTGCTGAACGAAAAAATCGGACGTTGGTAGAAATGGCTCGCTGCATGTTGATTGATGCGAAACTAGGGTATCGTTTTTGGGCCGAAGCAATCAACGCAGCAGTATATCTCCAAAACATTTCGTCATCGAGGTCTATCGAGAAGACGCCATTTGAATTATGGTATGGGAAGCAACCGGACTACAGTAACCTGCACATCTTTGGTTGCTCAACTATTCATGTGCCAGTTGAGAAGTGCAGTAAACTCGATCCAAAGGGGAAGAAGCTTATGTTTGTAGGATATGCTGACAATCATAAAGCGTTTCGTTTTGTAGATCCTACCACCAATAAGATAACCCTTAGCCGTGATGCGAAGTTTATCGAAATGGAAGATTTCGAACATGACGCGATTAATCGTTCGAAAAAGACGAATCCTCAAATTGTTGAGTACGAATTCGACGATGATTTGCCTTTCGATGACGATTCCGATTTCGATGACGATGTCGGTGATCGTCTAGAATCTGAAGAAGAAGACAGCACCGATGAAACTCTAGTTGAGGAGGAGCTAACGGATACGGATTCCAGTATGTGCGATACTACGAACGAAGATGACGGTGATGATGGACACACTCTCGAAAGGGCAGCTGAGCGGCTGACGGTTCGACGATCATCCCGTAGCACAAAGGGTGTACCACCTCAAAGTTTCCGAGAAACAACTGGAATGGTAAGAATATCCTCAAATGAAAGAATTTTAATCACCCAGGAGTACTGCGAGCCCCGTACATTTGAAGAAGCCATGAGTGGCCCAGATCGAGACTTGTGGAAGCGTGCAATGGAGAAAGAGATCAAGTCCTTGCACGAAAATGCCACATAGGAAATCGCTTCTTTGCCCAAAGATCGCAAAGCTGTGGGCAGTAAGTGGGTTTTTAAAAGAAAGATGGACGGCGACGGCAAAATAGTCCAATACAAGGCAAGACTTGTTGCAAAAGGTTTCAGCCAAGTGTATGGTGCAGACTATGACGAAGTTTTTGCTCCCGTGGCGAAGCAGACCACTTTTCGCACGTTGTTATCAATCGCTGCTAGAAGAAAGTTGATTGTGAAACATGTGGACGTTAAGTCGGCATACTTGTATGGAGACCTGGTAGAGACGATCTATATGAAACAACCGACTGGATTTGAAATTGGTTCAAAAAATGACGTGTGTCTGCTGAAAAAGAGTCTATATGGTTTGAAGCAAGCAGGAAGAGTATGGAACCAAACTATAACCGAAGTGCTTCGGAGTTTGGGGTTCCATTCTTCAGAAGCAGATCCTTGTCTGTTTGTGAAGAACAAGCGTGATCGATGGTCATTCATACTGTTGTATGTGGATAACATGCTTGTTGCTTGTTCTGAGGACAGAGAGTATAAAGACATCGAAACCACTTTGAAACGACATTTTAAGATAACCACCCTGGGCGATGTAAGGAATTATCTGGGTATTCGAATCGAAAGAGGACAGAATGGGCAATATTTGTTAGATTAAGCGTCGTACATTCGTAGGATTGCTAAAAGATTCGGACAAGAAGATGCAAGACCATCCCGCATCCCAATGGACCCCGGTTACCCGAAAATACAGCAAAAGGAGGAGAAACCAATCCCCAAAAAGACGATTTCCAAAGCTTGGTGGGTGTTTTGCTGTACGTTGCGGTCAACACGCGGCCTGACATTGCCATCAGTGCATCCATCCTGGGGCGCAAGGTGAGCAATCCTTGCCAAGCTGATTGGACGGAAGCCAAGAGAACATTGCGATATCTGAATTCAACAGCAGATCTGAAATTGAAACTCGGTGAAGATGGGCAGCTTGAAGCATACGTTGATGCCGACTGGGCGGGCGACCATCAAGATCGAAAATCGAACTCGGGATTCATTTTTCATTTAGGTGGACCGATTTCGTGGTCAGCACGGAAGCAGCAGTGCGTGACCCTTTCGTCGACCGAAGCGGAATATGTCGCTTTAGCGGAGGCCTGTCGAGAGCTGCTCTGGTTGCAAAAACTTATGAAAGATGTAGGTGAGAAGACCACTGGACCAATCGTTATCCGTGAAGATAACCAGAGCTGCCTGGCGATGTTGCGAGCCGAAGGGGGATGTAGAAGGACTAAGCAAATCGACACCCGGTACCATTTTATCCAGGACCTGGTGAATAACAACGTTATACAGGTTCAATACTGCCCTTCCGAACGTATGATTGCTGACGCGTTGACAAAGCCATTGTCAAAAGTGAAGTTGCAAACTTGCCGTAAGAAGTTGGGACTTCAATCGTTGCAGCTTGAGAAGGAGTGAAGGAATCCAAGCATGCATGATTGATTCTTTCATCATAGGAGTCATATAAATGTTCAATAAAGGTTAAGTTCGCTTTCATCACTAGAAGAGAATAGTCCACATTTACTGCGTTACAACAGGATTGCTACGGAAGCTGACAGATGATATCCGTGGAAGCATATGTGATTGGGTTGATATGTACCAGTCACTAGCTAACGGAAGCTCTGTTTGCGATTGATGACCAGTGCACAGTGGAAGCAGACCGGGTTGAAAATATGTTTTTGTTATTTTTAGATTTTAATGCCAAGAGTACTTTTTTCTTTAAAGTAGATACTATTACTATTACATTAAGAAAAGCAAAATAAGGCTTCTAAGCCCCATGGATTGCAAGGAAAAAAAATCAAACTTGAAAAATGTTTAAAATCCTTCATATTTAGCCTTCATATTTATAAATGAATGGAGCATCTTTCAACTACAATATTTCAAAAAATACTGTTTTGATTTTGAAAGTTAATAGTGTTTCAGAAAGGTTTTTAAATAAGCTTTCAAATTATACCTTATTTACTTTAATTATTCAATTTTTATGAAAGTTATGGGAATAACTATAACAAGAAAACTTAAAATATATAAAATGTTTGTCTTCAACATGGTAAAAATCATAGAGTTTAGTATATTCATATTTTCCCAAGTACTACACATTGTAGAATGACTTATTATAAAGCTTGTATCCAAAATCAAGAAGCACTTTTCGCAACTTTAGAAGTTTCATCATATTTTGTAATTATCAATTTGTAAGAAGTATATATTCGTAGGTAATATTTAAGATCAGGTTTAAACGTAAGTAAAGCACGACCTGTTATAATTCATAAAATACTAGTGTTACCGCTTTAATTGCAATAACTTCGTTCGTTTTTACAGCAATGCGACTTTGTTTTGTTGTGGTTTGATTTAGCTTATGATTTTGTTTGCATCTAATTTTGAAGACAAATTAGTATGTGCAATGTCTTACAACATGTAAATAGCACTTTACATTTCTGTCGGAATGTACTATAGGGCAGCTAAAGTTTTAATAATTTTCAAGGCAAAATAGAATATAACATCCTCCTTCAACAGAAAATATTCAGATCTACTAACAACATATGTTTATGTTGAGCTAATGATAATAGGTCTCCAGGCGTCTGATATCAAAATCACGGCAGACGCAGTAAAGGCGAAGAAACTTCGAGATGACCAGGGGTCGAATGATTTGAAATTGATCGGTCATGAAGGTGCATTTCATTCCCTGTGGAACGGGATTAAGCATAGCAGGTGTGAAATACTACAACTGCAAGTGGATGGGAGACTATGCAGTTGAGTTTCCGCAGAAAGCTGCAAAAAATGGTTTAACCATTCCATGCTACATTTTTGGCACACTCGTGAGTAGAATGGTAGAGACAACGGCAACAGGCAGTTGGTACTGCGAAGCTTGCGAAGGATATTGCTTGGTGGTACGTGTGATGTACCAAGGATGCATGCGAGGTATGATCGTTCATCAAGAGTAGTTGCATTTCCCTAAACTCCTTTAAAATTAAATAGCATGCTCTGAACGCTTGTATCGCCTTCCCCCTCTCGCTATTAATAACGCAAAAATTAGATAACGAGAACGCGAACACAACACAACAATGATGATAAATGAAAAACAGCGTCACTGAATGATGAAAACATGCTACATACATATAACTGAAGTTAATTTTTGTTCATCAAGTTCATCGCAAACTATCGATCATCATCGATCGTTGATCGGAAAGGGCCTCACAGTCTTATTTCGCGCAACGGTCAAAGCTTACAAATGGAAATACATACACAAACTGGGGCATATAGAATAAGCACAACTGTTTGTACAAAGAATCTTCTTCTTCTTCTTTGGCACAACAACCGTTGTCGGTCAAGGCCTGCTAGTACCCACTAATGAAGTGAGCTTGGCTTTCAATATAACATAAGTACAAAGAATAACATGGCTAATAATAAAGACACTTGTATATGAGAAGTAAAACCAAACGGTCCATGGTACTTTTCATATCCATGTGAGGTACCAGGCGTCTCCATTGTGTATACAATTGTCTAAATTAACTCAATATCGCTTGCAAAGTGCAATTTAAAAAAAATAGAGAAAGAAACGCTCTCTCTCTCGCTCTCTCTCTCTCTCTCTATCTCATTCTCTTTTCTCTCTCTCTCTCTCTCTCTCTCTCTCTCTCTCTCGTTAAACGTTAGATTAAGAATTGTTCATGTATTACAAGTAAAGCGAGTGTCATGATGGAATTTAGAACTGAAATACATGTCGAAGAGCAAACAGTGTTAAATGTCTCAATATCGATTTCCAGCAAATAATGGGATATGCAGATGCGGTGGGGATCCAATTATCACGCAGCAGACTCCTCTTATCCTGTTTCTACAAGCAGTTTTCCACTAGTACCGACCGATGCTTACCAACCGCCGCTCGTTTTCGCCATAACGCTCACCCGTCCAATCACCGTTGAGACAGCATCTGCATCACCCCGCCTTAATTTCACCCGAACCGATACTGTAACACTTGGATCACTATTATAATCGTTTAATATCAGCTTCTTCTACTCCAACTATGACTCCCTCGACCATGCCGTTGATTCTTAGCTTTCACTCGCGATGCAATAACAGAACAGAATCTACACGCGACGGATAAAGTACAAATTCCGCCGTAACCATCGCGCCTTGTGGAATTTTGCAAACAGCAGGCGGAAATCATCAAATCTCCCTAGAAAAATCTCGTACAAAAGAGTAAATGGGCAGAAAACTGACGAAATGTGCGATTTTTTGCCATGCGCTTTGCTGAAACTCAGCTCAGCTCTTCGTCATGTACAATGTGTCATTCAAACGTGTTCTCCATCCCTTAATGTCGATACAGTACTCAATTCCGGTCACAATTTTGAAACGTTGCGCTTCACAATGTGCTCCTATTCTGAGCAAAATCTTCAACATTTCACTACGTATCGGAGTCTTTCCCGCCTCCTGGAAAGAATCTTGACTGGTGTCTATCCACAAGAAAGGCATCAAGACAGACGCCTTCAACTACCTAGGCATCACTTCCCACTGCGCCTGCGCGAAAGTGTTCAAGTTGCTTGTCTAAGAGCCACTACTATCAAGCGCGCGGAAATACATTGGCACATCTCAACATGGCTTCTTTCCCAAGAGATCCACAAGTTCGAACCTCGTACAATTCATCAGTCTTTGCCACACTGCTATCGTTGCGGGCCAGCAAGTTGATACTGTTTATACGGATATTCGGCAGCATCCCCCACTCTATATGTTCCGTGCTCGACGGCCAAGCCGACCGCGAAGGTTTCAGTCGTTCTGGAGCGCTTGATAAACCGTCTGCTACCACGGAACCGAACGTCCCGGGCAAAGGGGTTCGGGAGCATCCAACTCTCCTTCACCAAACTACTTTCAGTATTGGCCTACCAGGCTTACCAGTTACCAGTTACCTGTTTTCCAATATACATTGGTAGGTCTATTCCGTGGTAGCGACGCTACTGATTTCATAAAGTGTTGTTGAGAAGGCATTCGTATTCACCCAAACCTTCACCCGGGAGAATCTTAGCACCAAACAAAGAAACGCACTGATCAAATGCTGGTGTAAGACTGATTTATTATAATGCAGGGTTCCCACGATATATTGGTTGGTTTCCATCTATTTTGGTTGGTTCCCATATTTTTTTTATGCGTTCCTACGATTTTTAGCCGTTTCCCAGAATTTTTTGGTCCAATTGTATTGATATCCAATCGGACGATACCAATAAATTATGGGAACGAACCAAAAATCTATGGGATACGATGAATACAGTCAGTCCAAAAAGTATTCGTCTAGCTAAATATTTTGTAGAAAAAGGCGAATTATGGCCGCAATAGGCATGGCGCGGTAAAAGTAATGATCCATCAATACACACGTTTTGCTAAAAAATAAACATTAAAATAGTGCAATAGCAACCAAAACACATAAAAAACTTCATAAAGTCGTTTGAAGGTTATGCAAAAAGTATTCGTCTATATAGCTTTTTACTCATTTTCATTGGCCAAACATTACGTAGACTTGAGTTAAATTTATTATTATCAATCTGCCTAGTGCTTTCCTTCTAAACTAATGCATTTCTGTTGTTTCAATTGCACTTCAAGCGGTCAGAGAGGCACTAAAGGCGGGGGAGTTAAATGAATGGAGCATGATGGCGAAAATCGTAGCTTAATCCTATGCATAACGTATCCTACCCATTTTTGAAGGTTACAAAATGTGTGGGAGGCCTCGTTCCTTCATTTGATCAGCGTTTGGCCATTTTCTGATACTAATTGTACTGCCATGTAAGCAGCCATCATTAACGGTAAATCTAACGAAAGCAGTGGTTTAATGTCCAAAAAATCAAATATTACCAAGGAATCAGTGCATTTTATGATGGCCAATAAGATCAGGAAAAGATATGGGTCACATTTGGTTGATGGGTCTACTGCGTTTCATTGTAGATGGTCATGTTATGGCTTGAATGGGTGAGTTGTTACAAACATATTTTGTTTGAACTAGTTAATTTGGCCCGGTTACAGGGCTACGCTAAATAACATAAAAAAGTAAAACAAAAATTGCTGCTCAAATTTTATATCAGAAGACTCCTAAATAAGTCTGCGATGCTGCTTTTTTTGATAGCATTGATACGAATAATCCGATGCGTTGTATGATGATGACAGTTAAATGTTTACCAATATCGTTGTCATCGCGTGAATCCTGTATATTGCTTATGTTAAGAACCTATGGTTCATTACGCATTGCATGATCTATAATCGGTTTTCATCTCTATCATTTGGTTTAACACGGTAGTTAACAATCTTATGTTTCTTGTTCTTGAATATAAAGCACTTCCTATTTGATTTCGTGAGTACACAGGTGCAGTATTTTGCAGTTTGTCATGATATTTTCGGAGCAAACTTGACGGTTTTTAAAGACGAAGACACGAAACCAACACACGAAGACGAAAACAAACAACTTAACTTACTTTATTTTATATGAGGCAGTAAGCTTATTTGCCTAATAAAATTCTTACATAAATCTTTATCTGTATTGATCGATAGAAATAATCATGAAAAAACGTTTACTTCTAGGCATCATTATTGTTAATAGTGGCACACTATATTGCAACAACAGCCTCAATCGGTGTACCTGTACACCTGTACACGGTGTACAATAACAAAATGATTTATATTTGCTTATCTGTATGAACATCATATGAATTTGCTTACCGCATAAACAGCCCTTCAATTGCCTATTACTTCTCGGTGCACTACGTTCTTCGCCGCAACACCATCTTGATCATCACGTTCCGAATTTACAATCATAACCGTCACGTTTTGTCGGGATGTGACTCGTGATAGTGCGACGTACAGATGCCCATGTGCAAATACCTCCGTGGGTAGGTACAGTCCAAGATGTTGCAAGGACTGGCCTTGCGCCTTGTTAATTGTCATCGCAAAGCATACCTGAATTGAAAATTGTTTCCGGCGAATTTGGAACGGAATATTCGCATCGTTGCTGTCACATAAAATGCGTGGTAATAGTACGTCATCTCCCTGTCGTTTGCCGGTTAAGATTCGAGCGTGTATGTAGTGCGGTTTCATTTCGATGACCAGCAGACGCGTTCCATTGCACAACCCACGTTCGGTATTCAAATTCCGAAGCAGCAAAACTGATGCATATTTTTTCAATCGCAAGCAATGAACTGGAATTCCACTTAAGTTGATTGAATGCAGGAATTCAGGCGGCATCTGTAGCGTTTCGTGTTCTTCTGGATTTACTAACGCGTCTACCAAAAGATATTCCTGTACTGGCCCAGATAGTTGTTCTAGTACGCAGTTATTGATTGCGGTTACATCAACATTTTTCGGAGAGAGAATAGCTCGGTCCGTAAAATATTTCAGATGTTCGAAATATTGTCTAATATCCGGATGGACGCGATTAATCAATATTCGTACGTTGTCATCAACGCTGGCAGAGCGAGGTAATACCATATCACGGGGAATTTTTGTAAAAGATGCATCCAACCCCGGAAAGGTAGCATGGCGACCCTCACCGATGCGGAGAAGGAAATCGGTAAAGTTTTGTAGATCGTTTGCACTCCGCGCGGTTGATGCAGTTTGGACGCGCATATTGACATGCAATCTCAATACCTTAAATTGCTCCCACAATGCACTCTTTTTTAAACACTGCTTTATAACCTGTGCATCTGTACCTTTCGGGACGATTGGAAGAATCTGTCGAAAATCGCCACAGAGTAGCAAGACCTTACCGCCAAACGGCCTATGCACACCCACGATGTCTTGTAGCGTACGGTCGACAGCTTCAAGAGCGTAGCGACTGCTCATCGAGGCTTCGTCCCAGACGATGAGTGCTGCTTGCCGCATCAGGTTCGCAAGGGATGATTGTACGGGTATATTACATTTTGTGTTTTGATACTATATGCTTTTATTCGACAAAATAACTTTAGTAAACTAACACATTAAAAATTGTACACATATAAAAAGACGATACGCGGTAGAAAACACGTCCTGCTACGACGGCACCCGAAATGGAAGAGGCCGATCTCTCTCGCTTTGCCGCCGCGCGAAGTACCGACGAACCCTTCGGCTACGTCGGATGGTGTCGGTTACCAGACAACACCGAGTACCTGTGGCTGCGTACTGCGCCCAGCGTAAGACCGCGCTTGCACAACATCTCTCCCTGTTAATTGAGCTGATAGGCTCCAAGCCGACGGGGGAGTCTTCTAACGCGAGAAGACCTACGTGGCACGCCTATCTGCTGCTGGTTCGTACCTTCTGTAGGATGTTCGGTATCCAGGGCCTGCTGCGGTTGTGGTGGTGTGGAGGCCGCAGTGTGTTGGGATGTCTCAAATGCAGACTGATCAGTAGAATGGGTTGCCGGTACATGATGGCCACTCTCGGGCTGACTGGATGCCTTCCATTCCGCCAACAGCACGTCAAGGGGTAGCTGAACTGCTGGTGATGAACCGTTACCAACTCGTCGTCTCAGCTGATTCACGTGACGCCTTAACAACCGTCCATCTTCGGCAACGATCTCGAACATTACACGCCCGCAGCTGCGGACAATCTCCCCTGGGATCCACTTCCACGAGTTGTTGCTAAAATACTTTGCCCAAACTGTGTCGCTGCGATGAAATCTGCGAACTGATGAAATTGATGATGATGGGGAAGATTCTTCACACGATGAAGGAGGTCGCAATAGCTCCAATGCAGTTCTTATCGGGCGACCGATCATTTCCTCCGATGGACTTCTCTGCTGTTCGAGTTGAGCATTTGGTGTAGAACGATACGTCATCAGGAAAAGCTCCAAGTCCTCATCTAGCTTACCCTCCTCCGTTCTGATCTTCCTCAAAGAACGTTTAAGAGTATCGACGAATCGCTCCGCCTGTCCGTTCGACTGTGGGTGAAAGGAAGCCGTAGTAATATGCTCAATCCCGTTGTGCTGACAAAACTCCTTGAACGGACCGCTAACGAACTGTGCGCCATTGTCGCTGACTAAGGTTGCATACTAAAGGCATACCGAAACGAGCAAACAAGTTCCTTAGAATGGCAATCGTGGCTGTTGTGGTGGTGCTCGTAGTTTTGACGATCTCCGGCCATTTGGAATACGCGTCGACTACAACCAGGAAATAAACGCCCTCCCAAGGGCCCGCGTAATCGATGTGAACTCGGTTCCAAACTGCCGAAGGTTTTGGCCACGCCATTGATGTTGCCCTTGGTGGTGATTTTGCCGCTGCTGTACATGCCTCGCAGGAGGCCACATAGCGTGCTATGTCGTCATCCAACTTAGGCCAATATACGTAGCTACGTGCAACCGCTTTCATCCTCTGCATTACCGGATGTCCTCGGTGTAGTTGATTTAAACAGCGATTGCGCAGCTTCTCCGGGATGACTACTTTCTCTCCAAAAAGAATGCAGCCATCCACGTTGGTCAGCGATTCCCTTCTATCGTAGAGCCGTGCAAGATCTGTTCCGTAAGCTACGTCGCGAGGCCAACCATCTCGCACGTACTTGTAAACCTTCTGGAGCGACGGATCTTGCTGAGCGTAGAGCTCAATGTCTCTGAAACGAATAGGGAATGTTAGTAAGGCATTTACGGCAACTGACCTGAGATCCTGCTCTAATTCGATGCTTGCTACGATGTATTCCGACTCTGGTTTCGCATGGTTTTGTATGAGGCGAGAAAGAACGTCGGCGTTGCCAAAAGAACCAGTGGGGATGTATTCGATGATCATGTCGTAAAGCTGAAGTGTTAATGCGAATCTCTGCAATCGATTAGCTGTATACGTTGGAATCCCCTTTTTGCTTCCAAAAATTCGCACTAATGGCCAGTGGTCGGTTTGCAACGTAAAATGTCGACCGTATAGCATCCGATGGAATTTCGTTACAGCAAATATGATGGCGAGACCTTCTCGATCGATTTGGCTGTAACCCTCTTCAGCCTTACTCAGCGCTCTAGATGCGTGTTGCACCACCTTAAGAGATCCATCAGGAAATTTGTGACTAAGCGTTGCCCCAAGTCCAATAGATGAAGCATCGGTCGAAACCACAATGTCAAGCTTCGGGTCATAATGTGTGAGCAGGAGGTCATTTTGCAGCAATTTGTCCATTGAGTAACGCAGATCTCTAATACTTGGGATGAACTTTGCATAGTAGTTCACCGCACCGATGAACGATCGTACTCCTGAGATATCTTTCGGTGGAGGCAGTTTTTAATGGCTTCGATCTTCAACGGGTCAGGTCTGAGGCCTTGGCTGTCTATAATATGCCCTAAATAGCGGATTTGTGGCTTATTGAACGCACACTTTTCTGATCGCATTGTAAAGCCGTAGTCTTATATGCGTTTAATTGTTTCCTCCAGGGCGATGTCGTGCTCTTCTTGCGTTTTACCACCGATAATCACGTCATCCATATAGGCTGATACTCCGTTTATGCCGGCGAGCATCTTGTCCATGATCTGCTGGAATGCTCCCGGTGCTACTTTGATGCCTGGGGGGAGTTTATTGTAGTGGTAAAGGCCTCGGTGAGTGTTAATCGTGAGCAATGGCCGACATCCTGTCTCTATTTCCACCTGGAGAAACGCATCTGAAACATCGAGTTGTGTAAATATTTTGCATCTAGCCAGTTTAGAAAAAATATCCTGTGGTAACGGAAGTGGATACTCATGCGGGTGTAAAGCTGCATTCAGGCCGGTCGAATAATCGCCGCATAGTCGTATCTGTCCGTTAGCCTTCCTGACCACAACGACTGGTGCTGCCCAATCCGAGTAATCGACAGGTGATATAATGCCCCAGCCTTCCAACCGATCGAGCTCCTTGTTGACAATCTCTTCCATTGCATACGCAACGGGGCGCTTGGGACGAAACACTGGACGGGTATCTTTTCGTAGCTGCAGATGAACGCTGGCTTTGGTACAAATCCCCGTGCCATGGAATACCGACGGAAATTTGTCCTCCCAGGACCGTGGATCTGCTTCTTTAATGTTGTTGCAAAAATTATCCATCGGGATCGTTCCTAGGGCGAAAAGATTAACCATGTCTGCTCCCAACAACGCCAACTCCATTTTGGACACTCTTATGGTAGCTCGCTTTGTACGGTTTGCAATGGACACGTTCGCTATGAACTCACCTTCCAGTCTGAGGACGTCACCGGATGCTGCTTTGGCTCTTACCGTTACTGGTGTCAGATATGGTTTACCCAACTGTTTCCATATGCGCTGGCTGATAACCGAGATATCCGAGCCGGTATCCAATTGTAACCTTGCTGATTTATTCTCGATCTGGATGTTCACAAATTTTCTGTACTGCTGGACACTGCTAACGTTGACTCGTACCACTCTGGTTGCTACGGATGGTCGCTGGTAAAATTTCTTATGCCTCGTGCGGCGGTGTGAGGAAGCGCAATGTCCCTCTCGATGACCGATGCGACCGCAATCACGACACTTGTGCGCCTTGTACGTGCATTTCCTGGACCAATGCAATGCACCACAAAGCCAACACGCATTACGGGGTTTGGAGCCAGTGCTTCTGTCAAACGGTTTGGAGTTTCGCTCGTCGTTCCTCTGGTACCGCTGCTTATCTCCACCCGCATGGACCGCGTGCACACGTTCGCTCGTATCGGTCGCGATCATAGCACTACCCGCTTTAACTCGTGCTAGCCGGTGGCAATCTTCTGCTAGCTGCGCTAGGGTTGCATCTGTGCGCTCTTCCATGCTAGCAAGCAGCCTGCCACGAATATCACGATCACATTCATCCTTCAATCCGCATACCAGGACGAGACATTTGCATTGCTCTTCTGTCATAGATGCAAATTCAAAATCGACGCATGCGCGGTTTACTCGGCCGGTAAATGACAAAAGATCCTCGGAGCGCGATTTGGTGATGCTCAAACATTTATACCGCTTGCTTAGGGTCGACTCCATTTTGCCAAAAAGCACCGTGAGCTTTTGCACCATTTCTGATAATGAAAGGTCACGGGGGGCACGCGGTAAAATGAAATTGGTGAAACGAGCATACTCGCCTGCTCCTAACTTTCGTCCAAGGAGTCGAACTTTTGCTGCATCGTCCAAACGGGATGCATCTTGCGCGAAAAGGTCATCGTATCTCGCGTACCATGACTCAAATGTGATGTTGGCTTCCGCATCATGATGAAACTCGGTGAGGTTGCCAGCAAGAACTTCGAGGATGAGCTCCGGATTGCTGGGTTTCGCGGAAGGTTGAAGCTCACTATAATGGGTCACTGGTGTAGGTTGCTGCTGTTCCCGTTGCTGCATAAGCTGAGAAAATAGTTGCTGCTGCTGTGTCATTTGCTGCTGCTGTTGGGCCATTTGCTGCTGTAACAGGTGCAGCATTTGCTGTATCATTGTGATGTCCGATGTTGTTTGCAACGATGGCGTATTATGCGATGGTGGTGGATGCTGTATGAATGCTGCGTTCAGGACACCATTCTGCGACAGCCGTCTCTGCTCCTCTGTGATCGGTGTCTCTTCGGGGCTTAACATTCTACGGCGTTTTCGCGGAATTGTTGCACTTAAAAAAACGTTGACTGGGTTCACTTATCGTCGCCACTTTTGTGTTTTGGTACTATATGCTTTTATTCGACAAAATAACTTTAGTAAACTAACACATTAAAAATTGTACACATATAAAAAGACGATACGCGGTAGAAAACACGTCCTGCTACGACGGCACCCGAAATGGAAGAGGCCGATCTCTCTCGCTTTGCCGCCGCGCGAAGTACCGACGAACCCTTCGGCTACGTCGGATGGTGTCGGTTACCAGACAACACCGAGTACCTGTGGCTGCGTACTGCGCCCAGCGTAAGACCGCGCTTGCACAACATTACACATACTGTTTTCGTCAAGTGCCAGAGGTAACTTAAAGGTCGAGTGCACCGTTTTACCTCCCGTCAAGAGTAACGCTGCGATACCACTTGAGGCTGCAGCTAGGGCAATCTTTGACTGGCGGCGCGTATAAGCCAGAATCTTCTCTAGAAGGAATGATTTTCCGGTACCACCTGGTCCATCCAAGAAGAACAGGTTGCGATGTTCTTCGGGTAAGCCTTCGAATTCCGATTCGTGACGATCCACCGCTGCTGTTACGACATCGTATACCAAACGCTGTTCGACATTTAGCAGATGCAACGATGCTAGTGTTTCGTCAAGCGTGTTGATGGAGTACGAACGCTCCGCATCTATGTGAATGTTGACACTGGTTTGATCGGACAGTAGTTGATCTATTGGTATAAATTTGCGAAAATCGGCTAACTGTGGCATACCCGAGATGCTGGTTAGCGTTTTTGATGGTGTGCTTTCCCGTAAGTATTTTTCGATTAGACGGAGAGCCTGAAACTGTTCCAGTGCACGCAGTATACGATTTTGATCAGATTCTTCCGATGTGTAGCGGTCACGATGCTGCCAATGAAAGTCTTCGCACAGATGATCTACGTATGTGTCCCATAGGCGGCGAGGATTCTGTGCCAATCCTTGAGAAAGGAACTGCAAACAAATTGCGCAACTGGGAAGGCATTTGAAATGTGACGGCTTCTTGCATGGCCCGATCCCATTCGAGATCGTCTTGAAATAGTCCAGCCATTGTTGCTGCTTCTTGGTAGCTCGCAAACACAGTTCCGTCGACAGTCCGCAGGTCCTCGAATGAAGTTGGACCTTTGCGGTAGCACAGCAACAATCGTAGGCAATACCATTCCATTTGTGACATAGAGCAGTACTCCATTCGACCAACCACGATACAGAACTCTCTAATGCGTGAGACCCATTGCATTCCTGGTCCGTCGTACCATGGCAATCGATGAGTGGGTTTATCAAACCGATAGTAAGTTGGGACTTCTTGGTACGTTAGATTCCGTGCGCCAGGATCATTTGCTGCCAGCTGGAAAAAGCGCGTTAACATTGAACATTGGCAATTGAACGACAGTCACCGTTTTGGCCTGCATCTCAAAACCAAATATAACCCACATAGCTTGAGAGGCTGAGATGTATCGTGCATCCTGATACTGTTGAATTTCATCGCATGACTGCGTGTCAGTGGAAAATGCTACATGGTCGCAACCCTTAAACAAATACTTGTTCAAGTATTTTATACTGGCCACCGATGCGCATATTTCCACATTTATGTGGCAGTTATACTTATGGCAAAGCCATGGATTGTATGGCACCACATACCGGTTGTCCAATTCCACTCCCTTAACGACGACTTTGCGGCGACGATACACGGGATATCCGTCCTCGGCCTGACGCGTTTCCTTGGTATACTGCTTAGGGAACCGCTTCGAACAAACGCCATCCTTCATGCAAGGTGCTTGAGGATTCGATCTACCGCAAGGTCCATGCATCATGCACTTGCTCACTGTTTCGTATAACTCCTCGTTCGCTTGGTCCGGAATTTCAGCCGAAACCAAACGGTCGTAATCCGCCGCCGACCGTGGTTTGTCCGTGTCACCGAGGATTATCAAACAGTGTGCATGCGGTAGGCCACGCATTTGGAATTCAATAACGTGTATTCGCGCAATCTCGAGTCCCAGCACTCCTGCCAACAGATCTTCAAAAATAGCTTTTAATTTTAAACGAAAAACACGCACTGTAAGGTCAGGACGATCTGCGGCTTGCTGCCTTGGAAGAAGAGCCTCCGTCACTTCCGGCCATTTGGGATTGCAAGTGACCGTTATAAACAGGTCAGGCTTTCCGATCGCTCACACAATCGCCATTGAATCTTGATATTGTGCCCGCATGAATCGGTCGCCGCCGGGGAAAGATGGTGCGAGAATAATACGCGTTCCTGCCTGGCCAAGGTTTCTGTGATTTCCAATTGGTTCGCCATGTAGTTGCTGGTCTGCTAGTCCAGCGAAGTCCATAATGCCAGAGTAGGCATCAGCACGCAGCTGGGCTTGATGGTCGCGATGATATTTAAGCCGCTGTTCTTCTATTTTGCAGCACTGATCAACTGCGTATTGCTGCATCAGTCGACCAGCACGATGTATAAGAGACATTTCTCCTGCCCGTGTGCACATCCGATAGGCGGCGTACTCGCGAAGAGTAATCTGTCGGGAAGATCTCGTAGGCTGCTCGTTTATCACGTCAGCTGATTCTTCAACAGCGGAGCGATTTTCACGCGCAGAATGAGTGTTATCTTTTCGTGCTGCCTTCGGAATGCCGAACGTCCATCCAACCTCACCGTAAGGATGTAGAAGAGGGAAATGCATCACATCATATAATTGGTGTGTCTCGTACACTCGAATTAGGCCACCAGTACTGCGACTCTGCAAAATAATATCGCGAGGCTTTCCAGCGTTGTTTGAAATAAATATACCACCAATCTCATCGGCTGTTGGGCGGTTGTACCGACGCTGATCCAAACCTGGCAAACGTGCGTGAATATGCAACTGCACATCTTCTTGTTGTGTCATCCTTTCGTAAGCATGTTGGAAAAGGCGTGCCAGTTCGTTGTGCTGATCTAATATCTGCTGAAGTGTCGCTACAATCAATCGATCCATTTTGTTGCTTCTTGCCACACGTGCTTCGATTACTCCGTTTCGTTGCTCTTCAGCGGAAGAATCGTGAAAGTAGAGCTGTGCGTACTGTGGCGCTCGTCCTGGAAGTTGGCCAAGCATACCAATCCGATGGCAAAGGGCGCCTTGTATACGATACGTATACACACCTCGACCATCAGCGACTGTTCGATCCTGGCGCACTTGATCATGTGCTCGCAACGATGCACCCATTGAAGTGAATGCAAAGGCGTTGTTATACGTTCGGATGTTTTGCATGAATCGTGAGTTTGTAAACAATTCGCATAATTCACGGGGAGGCTCGGCAAATGGTGGTAGAATCACTTGGCCTCCGTTGCAGCAGAGAGTGCCAGTCTCACCAAACCACTTCTCCGCCGCACAATATGGACATGGTTCACGGACTCCCAGATAATGCCGTTGAGGTTGGATGTAGGCATCATGATATCCCAGGCCTTGCCTTAGAGTTCTTGTGCCATGTCGTCGGATTAGTCGTTGTCGTCGAATTGTTTCCCAGCGTTGTCTTAATGGAATCTGGATATCAATAATGCTGGTTTCCATGGAAACAGGCCTACTGGACCGATTAGTCTGTCGCACGGAAGGCACTGAATTTGGGACCGATAAATTAGCAGCTCGTCGACGACGATAGTAGGTGGCTTGATATTTGCGTTTCAATCGTGTCGTCCGTTCTGCAGGAGTTTCTTCTTCCGGGGTGGCGTACCGTGCCATCCACGCAATTGTAGATGACATCTCAACAGTGGATGCGGTCGCTTCTAAATCAATCCTTGTTTGAGTCAGATGGACTGTATTCGTTACAGGTACATTATTTTCGGTGGTATCGATGTTAACTGGTCTTGTTTGAGGTTGTTCCAAACCGTTTATACCGCTGGTTAGATTATGAGCATGTTGCGCATCTCGATAACGGTTAGAAGTTCCAACAGGGGGAGTGGCATGTACCGCCATTGTTTCAGTCGGCATCGTATGGACTTTCGCGGACCGATGGCGATGTCTGTACTAGCTTGACGTTTGCGGTTTAATCTTGCCTTTTTATCTGCTAGGGTCTCGTTAGGCGGAGTTGCATATCGAGCAAGCCATGCTGGTGTTAGTGGCTCCACTTCTAGATGCATAGGAAAATTATTATCTAGTTGTTCTTCAAAACTGCTCATTATTCTAAAATCATAAGTAATAATTGTCATTGTTGTTAAACTTTTTCGGAAAATTGTACCTTTTACTCACCTATATGGGAATGAATTAGTAACTGCTTAAAGAAAATGGATTTTTTCGTTATGCCACAAATAGTTTTCTACCGATATACTACTTCTAGTCGACAAAAAAACAAAAATTCTGCGACAACGTTGGTGACACTGAAACTTTTGTCTTGTCAAACCGTTCACGGTTTCACGCAAAAGTATGGCTTACTTTGATCGTTATGTTGCGAAACTCGATCACTGGGTAAAAATACAAACTCAAAGCAAATACGTTTGTCCCTTTCTTTTGTTCTGCATCTAAAACGTATATTTGGAAGAAAGCTCGCCAAAAATTTGTTACGTTTTTTTTTTTTGGAAACCACGGAACAGCGTTCAACTATTAAATTCTGACTGTAATTTGTATCGTGCTTTCCTTACTCCTCGAAACACTCTAAATCAAGTCGGCGTCGCGTTTTCCGTAACCAAAGTGGTTGTCATTGTATGGATGTAAAGTAAGCAAAAAACATCCAAGCTACCGCTGGAAAGTAACGCTGATCAGCCTTTACTAGAATTTTATAATAGAGATAATACCACACGCAGAAAGTGGACAAAACTGGTACGGAGCATCAAATAATTCAAAATTTCATTTCAAATTAGGCTGTACTAACATATTACATCAAGTATAACTCGTGAAGGTCATACGGCCGCCGTATAGTATAGAGAAAACAGTCTACTAAGATGCAGCAACAAGATCTCGTTTAACGGTAGCACCATGATGTTATGATAGTAGGACCCAGTGAGGAGGGATGAGCTATAACAATGATTCAAATTGATAGGAGACAAGATGGGGCAACATATTCTTGCAGGTTTTAATTCCTTTGGTGCCATTTCTTAGAAATTTTACTTAAAAAGTACCACATGTTTCAATGTCAGTCGAGTGGAAGAACATACAGAGCATTGTCATTTGCTCAAAACACCAAACCAGCTGAAACTAAACTGATGAAAATGATTTAGTAGACTCTCAATATGTTATCAATTGTTAATTTTTCAATGGAACTATGCAACGTGATCCGGAAATGCAATATTACTCCCAGAGATTATTTGGAACAAGTCTTGTAGGAAGAGTGGATCAAAACTGCGCCCTTTTTGAGGTTCAAATAAGTTATGGCATTGGTCAAGTAGTCACTAATAGTCATTAATGCAATAAAAAACAAGATCAAGACATTTTTTGATTCCATAACCTTTGTTGTCTAACGCATACTACGCCAAAAACCTGATAGACGAATACTTTTTGCGCGCCAATCAAACGACTTCTTTTAGTTTTTTTTTTAATATTATAGTTGTTATTGCACTAACAATATTTTAATGCTTATTTTTTAGCAAAACGTGTACATTGATGGGATTCGCAAAACGTGTACATTTGCTCTGTAATGGGATGGGATCCGAAGCCCTCCGAGGGATAACACAGGCTCTCCCATCCAACTCCTATTCCGACACGTCCTCGTCGTGCAGAGTGGTAACATGTGCCTTCATATATCCTAGCTTGGGTACACGGGCTAGATCCAACCCCTTGGGCGGATGGTGGCATATGGCGAACCAGGAGGGGGGTGGGTATCCCAGGAAACTGGGTGCCTGAACGTCGGGGGGGCAACCCGACGCTAAATAAAACGGCCACGTGGGCGCAGGGCCAGTCACCCAGTCCCATGGAACAACTGACTACAGAAAGCATCAGAAGGATACGAAACGGACTTAACGATACCGACCCAACGCAATGCCCCCGGACAACGATTAAAATGGGCTCATGGAACGTACGCACTCTTAGCAAAGCCGGAGCCTTGAAACAACTTGATGACGCCCTAGCCACATTGAGCATGGACCTCGTAGCTCTACAAGAGATTCGGTGGCTAGGGAACGGTGTGCACAACAGGCGTGGTAAGCAATGCTACGATATTTACTACAGCTGCCACGACCGCCACCACGTGCTCGGAACGGGTTTCGCCGTAGGTCCCCGGCTGAAATCCGTAATCATAGATTTCAAGGCTATAAACGATAGGCTATGCACCCTGCGCATGCGAGGCAAATTTTTTAATATAAGCCTCATAAACGTTCACGCCCCTACCGAAGATAAAGAGGAAGAGGAGAAGGACCTTTTTTACGGCCGCCTCGCTAGAACTATAGATGCGTGCCCCAGGCATGACCTCAAAATCATCCTGGGGGACTTCAACGCAAAAGTCGGTAGGGAGCCAATGTACCGCCAATACACTGGCTGTCACAGTCTGCATGAGCACAGTAACGATAATGGTAGTAGATTGGTCCAGTTCGCCGCAGCGAACAATCTGGTTGTAGGAAGTACCAAATTTGCGCGGAGGGACATCCACAAAATGACGTGGGCGCACCCGGATGGCGAATCCTTCAACCAGATCGACCACGTGTTAATAAGCCGCCGACGACAGTCGAGCCTGTTAAATGTCAGAACTTATCGAGGAGCCAATATCGATTCCGATCACTACTTGGTTGGCTTAGTGATACGTTGTAGAATCGCCCGCCCCCGCACCAATGGGGGCGGAGAAAACACGCAGCCTCGGCTCAACACGGACTCTCTAAGGGACATTACTGTCCAACAGGAATTCAAAGCCGCTTTAGACGAGTCTCTACTACCAGAAAACAGATATGAAACTACGAGCGAGAGGTGGAACGCTCTAAAAACAAAAATAATAAACTGTGCAAGAAATATACTCCCACCACGTCGTGGCAACACCAAATCTGGCTGGTTCGACGATGAATGCAGACAAGTGACCGAACGTAAGAATACTGCATACCGAGCAATGCAGCAACGGCATAGAACGCGGGCATGCGCAGAGGAATATTCACGGCTCAGACGCGAAGAGAAACGAGTTCACCGCTCTAAGAAGCATGCTTTGGAAGAGCAAAACATGCGGGAACTCGAGCAAACCAGAGAGGCGTACGGACCGACACGAAAGTTTTACCAAGCGATAGCAGGTCACCGAAACAACGTGGTACCTAAGGTAACCTGCTGTCGCAACAAGGATGGAGATCTGGTTAGTAACCAGCCAGAGGTCCTCTCGCGGTGGGCTCAGTACTTTGATGAATTACTCAACGACCAGTTAAACGAACAGCTAGAAGCGCCACTAGCAGATAGTGTCATGCTACTGCCACCTAGCATAGAAGAAACACGAAAGGCTATCCGTCGGCTGAAAAATAACAAGGCACCCGGAACCGACGGAATTGCAGCTGAACTGGTCAAGAATGGAGGTGCACGACTAGAAAACGAGATTCATCAAATTGTTACTGAGGTGTGGGATAGCGAATCGATGCCTTGTGATTGGAATCTCGGCATCATCTACCCCGTATACAAGAAGGGAGACAGGTTGGACTGCAACAACTACAGGGGTATTACGGTGTTGAATACCGCCTATAAAATATTCTCCCTGATCCTTCAGGATCGCCTTGTCCCGCACGTCGAAGAGATAGTAGGAAACTATCAAAGAGGATTCCGAAACGGAAAATCAACCACTGATCAGATCTTCACCATGCGGCAGATCTTGGAGAAGATGGCTGAATACAAAAACGACACATACCATCTCTTCATAGACTTCAAAGCCGCATACGATAGCATAGCCAGGGTAAAACTGTACGACGCTATGAGCTCATTTGGAATCCCGGCCAAACTGATAAGGCTAGTTAGAATGACTATGACCAACGTCACATGCCAGGTGAGGGTGGATGGAAAACTCTCAGGACCTTTTGCTACCACCAAAGGTCTGCGCCAGGGGGACGGGCTTGCCTGTCTCCTATTCAACTTGGCGCTAGAGAGGGCCATCCGCGACTCGAGGGTGGAGACTACGGGAACCATCTTCTATAAGTCAACCCAGATTCTGGCATACGCTGATGATATAGACATCATTGGTCTGCGGCTCTCCTATGTAGCAGAAGCCTACCAAGGGATTGAGCAGGCGGCAGAGAGCCTCGGATTGCAGATAAACGAGGCAAAGACCAAACTGATGGTGGCAACATCAGCGGACCTACCAATAAATAATCTGAATCTACGTAGGCGTGACGTACAGATAGGTGAACGCACTTTTGAAGTCGTCCCACAATTCACCTATCTTGGGTCAAAGGTCAGCAACGACAACAGCATGGAAGCTGAGTTGCGCGCAAGGATGCTGGCTGCCAACCGGTCATTCTACAGCCTGAAAAAGCAGTTTACCTCAAAGAACCTGTCGCGACGGACGAAGCTGGGACTATATAGTACCTATATAGTACCAGTACTCACATACGCCTCTGAGACATGGACACTGTCCAAATCTGACGAAACCCTCTTAGCCGCGTTCGAGAGGAAGATGCTCAGAAGGATACTTGGCCCCCTATGTGTGGAAGGACAATGGAGGAGCCGCTATAATGACGAGATATACGAGATGTACGGCGACCTCACTGTCGTACAGCGTATAAAGCTCGCCAGGCTCCGGTGGGCTGGCCATGTTATACGCATGGAAACGGACGACCCAGCCCGTAAAGTCTTTTTAGGCCGTCCACAAGGACAGAGGAGGCGTGGTAGGCCCAAATTGAGGTGGCAAGATGGCGTGGAGGCGTCCGCCATTAAGGCCGGGATAACGGACTGGCAGACGAAGGCGCGAGACCGTGAGCGGTTTCGGACACTCCTGAGGCAGGCCAAGACCGCAAAGCGGTTGTAGTGCCGGATAAGTAAGTAAGTAAGTACATTGATGGTCCCTTTATCAAACCTCATCATTACTTTTACAGCCCCATGCCTGTTGCGACCATAATTCGCCTTTTTCTACAAAATATTCAGCTAGACGAATACTTTTTGGACTGACTGAACATCGTGAGGCGAGCCCAAAAAATTATGTGAACTGACCAATAAATCATGGCAAACCCTGTAATTTCCTCCTTTTATACTCTATGTTGGGCCGGTTTGGTGGTACAGTCGTCAACTCGTACGACGTAACAACATGCCCGTCATGGGTTCAAGTCCCGAATAGACCGTGCCCCCATACGTAGGACTGACTATCCTGCTATGGTAACAATAAGTCACTGAAAGCCAAGCTCTCTTCATTAGTGGGTACTGGCAGGCCTTGATTGACCGACAGCGGTTGTTGTGCCAAGGAAGAAGAAGAAGATACTCTATGTTACAAACTATAGCTGGCATCGCGAAAGAATTGGTTTAAAATTAACAGTCGTTAAAAATTAACCAGAGTCACTATTCGCGATGCCGGTTTATGTTAGCCTACTAAGCACAAAATAAAAATTATTAAAATTATAAATTTAAACAGCCACCTTCGATGTGGTCGCTGCGCAACACTATTCTAATCAAAAAGCTGGATACTCTTGGGCTCCCTGACTCATTAATTGCCTGGCTACGGTCTTATCTAAGCGACCGCACTTATTCCGTACACCCAGTCGCGTACACATACTTGTCTCGTCCCCTAAACATACCCTCCGGAAACCCTCAGGGCAGCAATCTTGGACCTCTGCTCTTCATACTGTGCCTGAATGACCTGTCGCTTATCCTTCCTCCTGACTCTTGCCTCTTATATGCAGACGACGCTAAACTCTTCCTGTCTGTTAAAGATCAGGAAGCGATCATTTACGACTCCAAGGGACCCTGGACCAGTTTCCTCGTGGTGTTCCAATAATTTCCTCGAACTAAGTATCGATGAATGCGTTGCAATTACTTTTAGTCGACTGCGTGAGCCTCTTATTTTCGACTAAGCGCCAGCTGAAAGTGTTGTGTCATTGGCTTGAATCAGGTACTTTATTAAAACACTAATATAACAGCACACATCATAAATAATACTCAAGCACAATACACACTAAAATACTCGGCCGCGCGCCAGCCGTACCGAGCGCCCCTGCCGAGAGCTCCTGCTCGATCGACCTTCGTGCACACTCTGCCCGGCGCTCGGCACACACTAAGCCTTGCGCGCTTAGTGTGTGCGACAGTGTGCGTGTACACACTGTCGTCCCCCTGGACGTTGACCGGTGGCAGCGCAACTGCCACGGCAAGTCCAGGGGTCGGCACGCACGGCTGCCCACAACATCTCCCCCTTTATTTATCCGGACGGGTCGAACCGACATGGGATATTCCACTGAGGGAATACCGGTGTGGTGACACCCTCCGGCCGATGCTGGTGTATTCGGTGGATGCTGTGGCGCGGACGCTTCTGCT
Organism: Anopheles merus; assembly: GCF_017562075.2. NCBI lineage: Eukaryota > Metazoa > Arthropoda > Insecta > Diptera > Culicidae > Anopheles > Anopheles merus. The sequence goes on from NC_054083.1 coordinate 15,051,962, forward strand.
TGCCCTACGGCTACCGGCACCCCTTTTCCGCCCCGCCATCACCCTTAATCGCGCTCGATCATCGTCGGCGACGATTACTTGCGGCGGCGGTGATGCTGCGTGTACCTGCACCTTTCTCTGCCCCGGTATCGTCCCTCTGCTCCAGGTCGGCGATGACGATCTTGTAGCGGCGGTGCTGAAGATGAACCACGGGCGGCATAGATTCTCGCCCTTCTCACGAACGAAGCTGTAGCCGGGGCGGCATGACCACCTCGCCCCAATTCCAACCTGCGATGCTGCATCCAGGGCGGCCTCGCCCTCCTTAGTAACTGTGACACTATTGCTGCTGTTGTTGATCCTGGGCGGCATGGACCCTTGCCCTACCTTTACACGTTCCTGCTGCTGTTGCTGCTGCGCTCTGCTACTGATGCTGATGCTGGGCGGCATGGACCCTCGCCCTTCCTTCACACGTTACTGTTGCTCGTGGTGCTGTGGCTGCCCCCGGGGCGGCATGACACCCTCGCCCCTTAGTACAGGGCAGCACCCGGGACGGCAAGGGTCCTCGTCCCTTTTCCACACTGCATCCAGGGCGGCATAGATCCCTCGCCCTCTTAGGACACAGTGGCACGACTGCTGTTGTAACTGCAGGGCGGCATTGACCCTCACCCGCTGAAGCTGGGGCTGCAGCCTGGCGGATGACGCTCTCGCCTATAGCCCGGCAGCAAGGCGGAAAGCTTCCTCGCCGATGACGCTGCCGACGTTGCTTGGACTGCAGCCTGGCGACCTTCACACGTCGTCGAGAGTGGGCACCGCTGCCCATACGGTCCCCTTGATGGGACGGCAGCCGGCGGCCTCGGTCTTGGCGGGGGCGGCGGCCCAATCCTTCCCGGACCTTTGCCATTGCGGTGGCCGCTGCGATGATGCAGCGAAAGACGTGCCCAATCGCGATGGCGTCCGCGGGTTCGTATTGGGATCCCCCTTACGCAGGAGGATCCCATTCTCATCGCCACTGTTGTGTCTTTGGCTTGAATCAGGTACTTTATTAAAACACTAATATAACAGTACACATCATAAATAATACTCAAGCACAATACACACTAATATACTCGGCCGCGCACCAGCCGCACCGAGCGGCCCTGCCGAGAGCTCCTGCTCGATCGACCTTCGTGCACACTCTGCCCGGCGCTCGGCACACACTAAGCCTTGCGCGCTTAGTGTGTGCGACAGTGTGCGTGTACACACTGTCGTCCCCCTGCACGTTGACCGGTGGCAGCGCAACTGCCACGGCAAGTCCAGGGGACGGCACGCACGGCTACCCACGACAGAAAGAATCGCTAAACCGTTGCCGAAACACCATCCGGGCACTGGACAACAGAACATTAGAGTTTAAAAATAGTGTTTGCGACCTCGTAGTAATATTGGACGCCAAACTTAAGCACAACCTCCAGTTGGACAGCGCGGTTTCTAGAGGCAATCAATTGATAGGCCAGCTGTCCTAGCTAACTTATAAGTTCCGTGACCCGATAGTAAAAAAAACCTGTATTGCTCTTTAGTACGTCCTGTGCTTAAATACGCCATCCGTAGTTTGGTGGCCATCCGCATTTTACGAAATAGCTCGCCTTGAGCCACTCGTCTCGCCACTCGTCTCGCCCTACGCCACTGGAATGGTAATGATTGCTACCGGTAATGAGACTTATCCAGTACAATTTATCCGAACCTATTGCTGGAATCGTGTCACTAACAGCCATTTGCTAAACCGAGAACCTGCAAAGTTGGCGATGTCAGACTCGTTAAAGATCATTACGATCCACAATTATCAAAGTATATTGATGTTACTTTGGTCCTAATGAACTCTTTTGCCATTTAACGCTCTGTCCAGCGTCGTACTGCTGTAAAAAGCGCTAATTCAGATACAGAAAAACATAAATACTACCATCTTGTCAGTGCCTCACTAGTTTCAGGAGCTCATCTGAACATCGTCACCGAGCGCCTAGTGGAAGATAACGAAATTTTCCTGTAGGACAAACAAATATTTAAAATAAACGATTTTATTGAACACACAGAGCAATTTTTTAATACGATCAAAAGCAGGATGCACTAAATTATCCAACATTCGAATACGCTAAATAACATTTGTTAATTAATTCACTCGTTTTCCGTAAAGTCCTGTTTGTATTATATAAACTTTGTATCCTACCTAGGTCAATTATGTGCGAGATAAGTCCGATTGAGCTTATACTAGCTCTTTTGGCCAGTCTAGACTAGTAACTTTATTTTTGTCAATAAATAAATCCACGTATGTTACATAACATATTAATAACCATGCCAGTTCTCCACCAAAGCTGTTCCATAGATATGTATTAAACTAACCTTTAAATCGATTATAAGTTCAGCAAACGCGACTGCTTTCGGTCAAACGTTCATTTCTTGCTTTTTTATTGTAAATTCATTTAGGAATTCATCCATTTTGTTAAAGCACTCCTTGCAATCGCCATCAGATATGAAGGACGCTCCTCGTTCGATAGCTGCCATCAGTTCTGCTTCATTTTGGGGATTAGCCCTTTTCATGATCTGCTTCCATGTGTCAATCAAGCTATCGATGGGATTAAAAGCGGGAGCATTTCGAGGCAGATACTGAACTTCGTACCCCTCTTGCACAATAGCCTCGGAATTAGTTACACAATCTCGGAAGGCATCACTATTCAATATAAGCACTGGTCGGTGTCCATCGTGCTGATAATTCAAGCTTCGTGTCAGATCTTTTAGAAATTCTTCAAACACTGGCTGGTTGATGGGTCTGTATCTGGTGGTGTAATGAATTAAACCGATGCGGTTCATCGCACAAATGATTACGACGTTTCTTGTACGCAAGGCTGCAGGTCGGGTTTGTTGTTTGTTTGCCATGTCAGGTGAGTATTGGCTGGTCTTACGCAGGTTTACATTGAGAGCCACTGCATGAACGAATATGATAGCGGCCCGGGGAAGACGTTGCACCAGCTGATTGTAGGATGATATATACTGCAAAAGATCTTGTACAGTGCTCTCGGTGTTTTCACCCCGTTTAGAGCTAGAGGCAACCTTTATTCTTTTGAACGAATAGTAGAAAGGATAGAACTCACGAGCGATTGTAGTGTGACTAACTTGGATTTGATGATGCTCCCAAACTTTTTTAACCAGTTTTGATAGTGATATCGTGCAATCCTCGTCCAGCCATGCTTGAATGCTCGAAATTGCCGCATCCGTAAGCTTTTTGGGTTTCACACCGCCACGTGTGTTTGCTTCAACCTCGCCTGTTTTCCAATACTTTTTCAATATACTGTAGACTGTAGGCCGCTTAATGCCCAACATCTCAGCGATCATCCTGTGTGAATATCCTTTATCGCTAGCTGCAATGACTCGTTCGCGGTCTTGATTGCTCGTTACATTAACCTTACCGCGGCATCGAGGTTTTCCAGCATCTGTTACCGCCGAAACAACATTTAGTCCGCTCCTCTGTCCATGAATTTTCTAGTGAATGTGAGAATAAATAAGATACAAGTTAAACATGTAATAGATTGTTAACATCGTACAATAGTGGGATATTTTATGAATACCATCTCGAACCATGTGCAATTACACGTGCGATAAAAGTTTATGTCGCAAGAAATTCATCAATATAAGGTTTAACATACAAGCCCAATGTGAATAGCATAATTTAGCGCACGCGACATATTTTCGAACAAACATGACATATTTTATTTATATCACGATTATGTTTCATTTCTTTCAACATGATTTTCAACATGTTACAAGTTGAAAGTCATGTCTGAAAACAAATTAAAAAAAGAGCTGGAAAAAATAATTATTAGACAGATTTTTGAAAACTACTATTTAACGATGTTGCTGTCGTGCAGTGTATCAAGGTCGCCAGGCTCCGTTGGACTAACCATGCTATACGCATGAAACCAGATGACCCAGCCCTTAAAATCCTTGTAGACCGCCCGCAAGGATAAAGGGTGTGTGGCGAGGGAAGTGGGTGCTTTCTCTCAGTAAACATTTTCTGTTTTATGTTAAGGTAAGGTTTTTTATATGCATATTATAAACACGTTTTTGACACGTTTTAATTGAAGTCGCTTTCTTCTGGCTATGAAAATGTAATGCTCGTCACCACGTCGCCGTGTTTTGACACTTCCCCTGTTTGTCGAGGATGAATGTTGCCTTCTTTCTCTATTGCCTTTAATCTCTCTCTCTCCACGTTGGACTTGGTGCTCGCTTGGGGTCCAAAGTCTCGAGGGGCCCCGACAATGGATCCCCCCCCCCCCGCGCACAAGAAATATTGTTTCTCAATTATTCTCTACTTTATAATTACTCATACATCTTCTCGCTTGACACTTCAGAAACGCCTACATTCGTGTGAGCGCTTAGGGTCTTCACTTGTGTTAATTCGCCACTGCGCAGTGCACTTAAAATGATCCAAGTAACCATGTTCAGAAAACCATAAATGTTACGTCATGGTAGAATGAAACCAATTAACGAAATATCAAACGAAATTATTTCAGACATACTAAAAAATATACAAAAATATCAAAAACACGTTTTCAATGCACTAAAATATAAAATAGTGCATTAAAAACGTGTGAAATCGCGTGTTTATTTTTTTATTTTTTTTTTCATCCCACTCCAGCATCACACGCTGCAAATGATTTGCATCGTCCCGTAGGTGATGAGAGGGTATATGGTTCAGCCATACCAACACCCACTGGCCAAACGCGGTATAACAATCGTTAGCCGCTTCTGGTCTGTTATTTTTAAATCAGCAGCTGTTATGGTAACTATTAAGGGATAGGAACAAGAATGAGATGATGAAGCTGGGTGGGCTTTAATTGCGGTAATTGTGTTTGGTGTGGGAGAATAATGAAGTGGCGTGGAAGAGTGAAATGGTAAGCTGGAGTCGTGGGAGAAGGGTATTCGTTGCTTTCCAACTGAAAATAGAGATAAACTAAAACACATTTAACTTTCACACAGCATAGCAACATAGTTAATCAAATATACGAAAATGCGTTTCGTTGCAATCCAACATCGAGCACTACGGATTTGTTTCATTTATGTTTCAACAATTTATCAAACTTTTTATGTATTACTATCATTTCAGATGCCGTCCACAGCATGCTAATGGAAGGAAAAACAGTTTGATGAAGGATGACCTTTTTCGCTTGCAATAGGGTCTCTATTGATGGCAAATACGTACAAGTGGAAAGCCAAATCATAGTGGATCAGAGTACTAGTTCTTCTTTTTCTTCTTCTATTTGACGTAACGACCTGCGCAGTCATGCCGACCCATACATGCTTTCAAGACGCAGGCGACGGGATGGAACATATAGCGGAATGGAAGATAGGAGGAAAGGAACATCGAAGTCGTTGGATAGGATACTAGCAATAAAGCATGTTTGGATGTGGGAATGGCGAATTTCAATAGGTTCAAGCGCAAGAAGACGACAGCGCATGGGATAAGCAGGGTCTGTTGAGAACTACCGAGGAAGCGCTGAACTGCTACACGTGTAAACTTACGGTGAACACTCTCCAACCTGGCCATCGCCACCGAGCCTAGACAACGGCGACATAGTCAAGGGTGGACCGAACCCAGCAGCAATATAGAGCCTTAAGACAGTTTGGATCTCTGATCTCGGATGACAATCTATCAATTAAATCCAGCGATTTGTTGGCTTTGTTATGGACGTGTTCAATATGAACATTGAACGGCATAGTCTCGTCGAGCCACACTCCCAAATCCTTAACCGATATTACTATAGCTTATAGGAGTATCGCACAGTGTGTAATTATGGACGATACTGTGGGATTTGCCAAAAAAAAATAACATAACATTTATCGGGTACAATTGAATGCCGTTAGAACGACACCATACAGAAAACGAGTGGAAGGTTTTTTTGGACAACAAAATAATCGGAAGATGAGGATACAGGGGAAAAGGTGTTGAAGTCATCTGCATAGAGCAGAAAACTATCGGAAAGGAGGGTAGAGACACAATCATTTAGGAAAATAATGAAGAGGAGGAGATTGAAGACGCCTCCTTGAGGTACTCCGACGCAACCATCAAAGGAATTGGACAAATTGGTTTGTATCCTGACTCTGCACGTTCTTCCAGTTAAATAGGATAACTATACTAATTCTACTAAATTAGTATAGGCTATTTCCTACGCTAATTCCTACGGTGCACATTTGCTGCTGGCTATAGTTTGTTGACTGGAACTGGAATTGTATCCGTTCCATACCTGAAACAGATCCAAGTATCGTTCCGAATCCAAATTTGGAACAGTTCTTGGAACTGTTCCTCAAAATGAATGAAATTGGAGGCTATTTCTGGATCAGCATGGAATCATGAACGATTCCCGGACCGGTATGTCTTCACTATCAATTCCAGGTTCATAATGAGTTACCTTGCAGTTTCATGTCCGGTTTGGGTTTGTGAAAGGTTCAAGGACCAGTATGTGTTCAGTATCAGTTCCAGATTGTTTATGGGCAGTTCCATGACCGGTGTGGGTTCATGATAGGTTCCGATCGATTAGAAACGGTTAGGACCGTTATGGTTTCATGATCGGTTCCAGGGCCGGTATGGGTTCATGATCGGTTCCAGGACCGGTATGGGTTGATTGGTTCCAGGACCAGTATGATTTTATAATCGGTTGCGGGGCCCGTATGGGTTCATTATTGGTTCCAGGGCCCGTATGGATTCATGATTGGTTTCAGGACCCGTATGGGTTCATGATCGGTTGCAGGGCCGGAATGGGTTTATGATCGGTTCTAGGATCGGTACGGGTTCATGATCTGTTACAGGACCAGTTTTGGTTCATGATCGGTTTTACGGCCCGTAAAGGTTCATGCTAAGCTCCAGTACTGGTATGGATTCATGATTGGTTCCAGGGCAGGTATGGGTTCATGATCGGTTCCAGGACCAGTACGGGTTCATGATAGGTTGCAGAGCCGGTAAAGGTTCATGATCGGTTCCAGGACCCGTATGGGTTAAAGATTGGTGCTAGGGCCGCTTAGGGTTCATAATCGGTACCAGGACCGGCATTGGTTCATGATAGGTTCCGAGACCAGTACGGGTCATGATAGGTTATAGGGCTGGTATGGACTCAGTATCAGTTCCAGTACCGTAATTGGTTTATGATAAGGTCCAGGACCAGTATGGTTCTATGAATGACCTGTATGACCAGTATTATTTCCATTACCGGTTTGGGTTCGTGATCGGTTTCTGGACAGACATAGGTTCAGTAACCAGATGCAGAACCTTGTACCAGAAAAGTGATGTAATGGTTTAAGGACCAGTAAGGGTTGGATTTTGGTTTTGGGTTCCTTAAGTGATCGTTATAAGTACTTACTTTTATTTTAGTTTAGATACTATTGGTTTCAGTCTACCCTGTACAGTAAAGGGGATCTTTTAAACTTAGTTGCATAGCCCTGTAAACTGGTCAAATTAACTAGTTAAAATGTTCATAATTCTTTCATGAAGGGTTAAAATTAAAATATACAAGCGTATTCCATACTTATAATCGAATCGTCATGACGTCGAGTTAATGAATTTTGGGAGTTCATTTGTTTGCAAAAGTTCACTCAAAAGTTCGCCTCGAATCGATTCGAGTTTAGAATAGAATACGCCTGATAGAGTCCGAATTATATCCAACTTGGCTAAAATCTACCACGTCAAGCAAAACAACACGAAAGCTAGTGAAATAGAAACCATGAAGTTCGACGACTGCGGAAATTCAAGATGCGATGTCGTTTTCGTTCCCGATTAACAGTGTATCTCGGGGACCGCCTGTACCACCATTAGTTGCAAAATTTTAAAAATTGAACAAATAAATACTACTGAATAATTGTTGCAAGCCGGTCTGGTGGTACAGTCGTCAACTCGTACGACGTAACAACATGCCCGTCATGGGTTCAAGTCCCGAATAGACCGTGCCCCCATACGTAGGATTGACTATCCTGCTATGGTAACAATAAGTCACTGAAAGCCAAGCTCACTTCACTAGTAGGTACTGGCAGGCCTTGACCGACAGCGGTTGTTGTGCCAATGAAGAAGAAGAAGAAGAATAATAATAATAATTGTTGCTCATTAGCTTATATATTTTGTACAGTTTTTTTCTTTAAGGATTGGTTGATATATTGGCTTGTTTTGCCAATAAATTGTTGCAGACTGTAAGCTGTTTAGTACATTCGGCAAGAAGGTCATTCGTTTTTTCTTGTAACTTGAAGGATTTCTCTTGAATTTCTACAAATCTTTTCATCACGACTAGCATCTCCTTATTTTGCTGTAAAACCGCTTCAGTATTTTTACGTTTACGGCTTCTTTTCAATCTTGTAGGTCGTGAAATGTGTACAGCAGGAGTTGCATCCTTTTCGTGTTCATAATTGTCCTCGCTGGTAATGTTATTGTTTTCAGCTTCCACGTTACTGATACACTGAGCAGCTTTTGCCTGTCTGCCGATTTCGTACTGAGTTCCACTATTTCCTACCACAATGTCAGTGTATTTGCGTTTACGACTAGTTATTAAGCTTGTGGGTAGTGAATCGTCATCCTTTTCATATTCAGAACTGTCCTCACTGGTGATGTTTCTATTTCCTGCTATCATGTTACAGATTAATTGATTATCTTTTATCTGTCTGTCGATATCATACCGAGTTCTACAATTTCCTACCACAATCGATCTTAAGTTGCTGATGGTAGCAACGCGTTCTTCCAATTCATTCAATGTTTTTGTGCGGCATCGTCTACCATACCCTGTTGCTGCTAACGCATTTTTATTATCGCGCAACTTTTTCTTTACAGCGCACTTGTAATCAAACCATACCTGAAAAGAGGAAGGATGAGAATGATACATCAAAAACATGGTACTGTTTTGCAAATCAGGATATCTCGTAAATTACCCGTTTCCACGTTCCAACGGCTTTAACTGGGGGTCCCAGTGCGTTCAATTGGGTGGTTAGTTCCTCCCAAAATTGGGTTTGGTTTCCTTTGAATATCGCACGAGCGATTCCGGGTGCAGTTTCCATTATATCTATCATCTTTTTGTACTGAACTTTGGTGGTTCTTGCATCCGACAGTTCCCTGCTAGGACAAATGTTACATCCCTAAGAAATTGATATTTAATAATAAGCATTCATTAAATACTTACATTTTTTTGCTTCAATTTATTCACCAAGTTCACACATTCACAAAATAAATGGGCACAAAAATGTTGTTTTTGTTTTCGTTGCAGGAACATGACGTAAAGTAATTCGAGCAATTTTTGTCTCCGTTTGGATCTATTAATACAAATTTCTATCCTTCGGCAGTTCTTTGTGCCGTGTTGAAAATTATGTGATGCAAAAAAATATTGTGATGCCAATACTGATTGAAAAACATTTTACTGTAAGCCTAAGTATTTGCATTACAATAACTGTTCTTCAACATGATTTTCAAGAAAGTTACAAAGTTCGGTGAATCTCAATGTAGATTGAGGCATATTAAAAATCATGTCCACGAAGTGAAACATTATTTAAATGCAAATACTGTTTTCAGCTTTCACGTTACTGATAAGCTGATTATCTTTTGCCTGTCTGCCGATTTCATACTGAGTTCCACTATTTCCTACCACAGGTGTGACAGCTGTTGAAAAACATTTCGCGAGCGAAATATAGCTTTGAATGATGAAAATTGTACCGAAAAATTCTGTTTTAATATACTTCATACGGTAATTAAAAAAAGAAAACATACTTATTTCTCTCATGTTTTGTTCCCATTTTAACAAATTTACTAACCAACGTACTTACGTTTTCATAAGGATTAGTCACCGCAGTACCAATATCGTCTTTTAATTCGTTTGCATCACTATGCTTTCTCTTTGTTGCACCTGCGAGTTTAAATTAAAAACGTAAAACGCATTTAGAATATTTTATGGACATTAATCGATAAAACGTTCAGCGCTGGGACAGTATTATAGAGGAACCTAGATCGACATTCCCTTAGCTGGTCGATCGATACTCTTTCTAAACTACTAGACGTTTATAGAGACTCTGATTTTAATCAACTAGCCGTTCCTCCTGCGCCACCAACCCAAATAGAAGAATTTCAAATAAATATACATGAAGCAAAACAGAGCTTTTTTGCTATAATGTAATCTTGTTTGCTGTATATAAATATGTTTGTGTGTGCGATGAGATTTAAGTCATCGACAAAATTTCTGAGAACATATTTCTTCTACATTCGCACCGCTGCTATGCATGTGGTTGAAGTACAGTTGTTCCCAACGATATTTTTTGGAGCCGACGCTGGCTGTGATTTAAAACTACCATGAATTTAAGATTTCGTTCTAAGGCGGGTTTCATTTGTAAAATGTATGTTACTGTTGACTAATTCAAACTTACTTATTACTTAATTAAAAAAAAACTTATTCAAACTTACTTGAACCTGCAACATTAGCGATTTCTTCTGCTACTTCACTTTTAACGCTGTTTTCTAGAGCAACCAAGTTTTCCATCTTGACATCCGTTTGGGGCGCAAGATTTAGTAATGGATCTTGGACATCGCTGTTGTCCGATGTACCGTCACCGCCTTCACTTTCTACCAGACATTCTTCACGCAGTACTTGTGTATGACCATGCAAGATGTCGTCGTCTAGCGGCTCTTCTTTTATTACTGTCTTCACCCCAACAGGATACTAGGAAAGATAATGAATACAAAGCGTATGGATAAACGAGTTCTTACAATGCATTTGAAAAAAAAACCTACCGCTTGTCCGTGTTCAGAATCTGCTGCACATTTGGTTTGAATCTTTTCCATTGTGTCTGGAGCAGGAAAACTCTAGCATAAATATGAACCACCGATTGTCACAGTAACAAACAATTGAACAGGTTTCAACGTAATTGACCCGAAAACAATAACTTTTTAGCGACTAACCAACAAAAGAGCTGCATCTGTTTACCGAGAAATACACTCGCTTCAGAAATTGGGAAACAACAGTTGGGCAGAATGACAGTAGCTCTATTGTTGATATTTGTATACTGCAGATAGGTTTATACTTCACAAAAGGCCTTTCTCAGCAATGCTTAGTTCGCTTCTCCACGTAACAAATTTGTTCTCCGGTTTGAATTACAGTGCACGGAAAAACAATTAGAACCTAGTAATTTGATCTTCACGCTGCCAGGCACACTTAAAACCGGCATAATGTATTTTTTACAACGGAAAAATAAAGCTTATCAATGTTAACAAAAAACCGCGACTTGTTAACCATATATTTGGGGGGAATAACTGGAAAACTGATGGAGAATAACTGAAAAACTTCAACAAAATTTTTGTAAAGTTGTTCATTTGCACTGCGGAAGCAAACTAACAGCAGCGAGGATTTTGTTGCGCCGACGGATGGATAAGAATCCTAGTTTAGCACTAAGTTTGTTTTTTTTTTCATCTACAAAACTGGCTCTTCTCTTCGGGTAAATGTGTATACTACTACTCTAGGACACCCAGAGCTGTGCGATGGACAGTGCTAGATATATAACGAAATTTATTTATTCTGCTTTTTACCTTAGCCATCTACGCGGTCATGTCGCCCTATACAGACTTTCGAGACTTATTGAGTACAGGCGGTCCCCGAGATACACGGTTAATGGGGACCGAAAACGGCCGCAAAATACCGCGTAACTCGAACTTCCGCGTAAGTCGAATCTCGTGATTTCCAGCTAAAATATCACTAATTTTTGTGTAATTTTGCAAGTAGAGGGCGGTTTTAGTCACTTTATGAATTATTTGATATGGTTCTCACTGAATATAACAGTTTTAAACAATTTGAAATTGTTTTTAACATTTGATCAAAACGGAAATTATTTGGTAATTTATAATTGATGTGTCAAATCAGTACAATTTGCTCAAAAAATTGTCAAATTTAGAGCACCGCGTATCTCCGAATCCGCGTGTATGAGGTACCGTGTATCTCGGAGACCGCCTGTACCACGCAGCCAGATAGTGACTCCTTGCTACAGAGGAAAGGTCCATACGAGGGTGAAACCTACGACGGGCGTGTTGTAAAGTCGTTTGAGTACCCCGGGACCGCGTAGCGTTTTTTTTTCTGTTTTAATTTTTTTTTTCAATTACATAATTATTTTATTAATCTCACTGTCATCATTCAGCAGGCAATAAAAACATATTTTTGTATAACAGTTACAAAATTTATGTTTTACTTCTTAAAATTAAAATGCTGCTTACATTTAAATTTAACAAGGGAAGTTTGCATTGAACCACTTTCAAGAGAATTTGCTACCATTACCATTACATTGACTGTCTTGAGGTTAATATTCTGAATCAATAAATTCAAAAACTGTGTATGAGGTTTTAGTGATAAACTGAACAAGGCAGTTTTGATAAAATTGTAGGAGAACATCATGTGCATCATACAATATTATCGGAAGTAGTTTTTTTGATTTTTTTATGACTGGATGTTTTTCTCGTTAAGGGTATATGAATGCGTGATTTGGCATGTTTCAACTTGTTTTTCAAATACTCTACTATATACCGCAGAGTAGGTGTTTCACTCTCACTTTCACCAACTAATTGAAATAGGCGAATAATGTTTTCATATTTACATAACTGTACCTTTGGTGCTCCAGTCCTACTAATTCCTGTCCAAGTCATACGAGCAAAAAATCTTTTACAAAACAGCAAATCAATTGCATCGTGTAGTAAATTTTCAACATCTGTACGATTGGATTCACGTTTTAAGTATTCTACAACATGCGCTCTATACGCCGAATTTGTGCCAACGATTTCATCTAGCTGTTGCAACTCCTCCTCAGTGTTCAATGGCCTTAACATAAATACCGTCTTGTGAAGACTTTTCTGAGTCGCGGGTTGAGATGTAGATTTTGATCTTGCCACCAATTTATCTATATGTTCGGTTTGCTCTGCTGAATTTTGTATAATAACATCTAATTTAGAAGTTATGATCCCCTGTAAGTATCGATTTTCATGCTCCAATTCCCTTATTCTGGATTTATACATTTGCAACTGTGTCGCTAGGTTAGACACTACATCATATTGCGATTGCCGACGTTTGTTATTGGCTGAAGAGTTTAAGAATTACATCAATCAGGTAAAAAAAAACAAGTTCTTGAACTTCATGAGCCAAATTTCTTACCACCGTCATGCTCCATTTTGAAATCTTCATTAGCCACACATTCTTTGACTGAAAAAAAACAGACATAATGACACTCAAGGCACATAAAATTATCAAGTTACACACTTACTACGGTCTTGCGATTCACTGACAATATATCTTCCAGTCCTTTCCGTAGATACCGAGATAATGCGTGAATTTGATGCTGAACGCAAGAAATAAGAATAAACCCAAGACCTTGTTGTAACAATTTTTGAATTGTTTTCCTCGCATACTTTTACGTACCGCGTGGTGTTTGTTCTAACGTTTTTTTCCTGACGGGATTGTTGATGTTCAAGGCTATTTGTCTTTGATAATGCTTTTCTGTGACAGCTTCGCTCTATAATAAAAAAGTAAATAAAAAAACATTATGTAATTATTTTCTTCAGATACATGACAAACATACAAATGTTATTTGTCATTAACGTGTCATACTAAACTTCCATGTGCTTCACTTTAGGTTCCAAGTAATCAGAATTGTGGTGCATCTCGAATAAAAAGGAAACAAACCTAATTGTTTATATCTTGATTTAGGAAGTTAATTGAAGAAATATGTGATAACAAGTTGGATTGATTATTAGCTCTGCTTTTTCCTGATGTTAAGACTAAAAGGCTCGTTAACAACTACCACACGGATCATGCATGTGATTAAGGATAAGATAGGACCATGACAATCATCGTATATCTCATACCGACAGCAAACATCAATAACATTCATACAATAATTCCCATAAATGCGATTTTTCTTATAAATTCTATTTGACTTACAGGAAACTGTACTTACAGAATCTTGCGTTTTCGATGTGATACTGGAATCGTCCTCCGATTCTTCATTTTCGGAGTATTTTCTTTTTGTTGACACTATGAACATGGAAACGTAATAATTAATCAAATGCTAGAATCCTTAACATCGTAATGTTGCCAATGCCAAACTGAATTTTTAAAAGTACTGAATTATAATAACCTACTTAACCGATCAAGCGATATACTATCTTCATTGAAGTCAGTGCTTTCAATCTTAATAGCATTTGCTAGCACGTTTTCAAGTTCTGTTCGTGTCGGCCCGAGTTCCATCTCATCTTTTCCGCAGCTCGCGCTTACGGCTTCTGTCGGTTCTTTCCATCCATCTTGTGTATTATCACCTAAGGGATCTACTTGTTCCGTCAACACCTGGATGAAACGCTGGAAATAATCAATGATAAATATCACACGGCTAGTTTTGGGTTATCAAGACTGGCTTCCATCACTTACCGCTGCACCAGTGCCAGCCACGGCTAGGAGTTTGGGTTGAGACTTTTTCATACTTTCATGCACAAGCAATTACAACACACTGTATAAAATATCGATGGCCACACATTAACGGTTGGACAGGATTGTTCAGCTGCCTCTTTATCGTTTTAAACCCCCTTTTGAGACAACCGCAATATGCACTGTAGTCAGTTCCTACTTTTATTCAATGTAAACCATCGTACGGCACAGTTTTGGAGGTTTGTTTTGGTTTGATGAAGCTGAGCTATCGGCATGTTTACACTGAAACTAAAGGCCTAATTTTACTTAAGCCGCGTTTAAACTATTGCCTGGTGATGATTCGATTGCATGTGAATTGCTGGGATCGCCTCACCTGTTTTACTCAATTTAATCATACGTAGCCAGCGACGCCAACTAGTGATGAGTAATCCGGAGTGGAGTCGTGGATCAACTCCAACTCCGACTCTGGAAATCTGAATCCGATTCCCGATTAAACCCGAATTTGACTCCGCAATTCCGGACGATTCCGATTAAATCAGGTTGAGCTCGGGAAGACCAGCGAATCCGGTTGGATTTGGTCGAGTCCGGTCGAGTCTAGATCTGGTATGTTACAACCCGCTCCTGTTCGGATGATTTCTACCATCGATACTGCACCATGAGAATTTTATATAGATATTAAATTATATAGAAGAGCTTTTTTCCACTATTTATACACTTATAGATACTAAGTTTTCATTGTCATTGCTCATATTTGTTTTCATACTAAATCACTATATCGTCCACGCAACTTGACGGCAGTTGCAGAAACTAATAATCCTATCCTATGCAGGATCGTCATCACGCGATAGCATCAGAAATAGTGTTTCTAGCTGGTTTGTGGCTAGATGTTTTCCTCATTTTCGGTATGTGAATACGTGATTTAGCATGCTTTAATTTGTTTTTTAAATACTCTGCTATATAACGCAAGCATGGTTTATCATTTTCAGTAGTGCCAACCGTTTGAAACAGTCGAATAATGTTTTCATATTTGCTTAACTGAATTTTTGGTACTCCACTCCTGCTGAGTCCTGACCAACTCATGCTAGCGAACAAGCGCCTACAGAACAGCATATCAATTGCATCGTGCAGTCGATTTTCAAGGTCAGTTCGAGTGGAATCTCGTTGCAAGTATTCTACGACCTGCTCTCTATACTTAGGATCTGCGCCAATGATATCTTCCAGCTTTTGCAGTTCCTCCTCAGTTTCCACTGGATTCAACACAAACACTGTTTTGTGAAAACTTACCGGAGTTGAAAATTTTGCAGTAAAGGAAGGATCCGGAAATGGCTCTAAAAGTGGAGATCCTGCTCTGGTCGAAACTAACTTCTCCATTTGCTGAACTTGCCTGGTTGAGCCTTTTACAATAATATCTAACTTATCAGTTATAACTTGCTTCAGGTATCGATTTTTTTCCTCTAGTTTCCTTATTTTTTCTTTGCATATCTGTATCTGTATAGATATATCTTGCACTCCATCGTTTTGTGAAATCCGATTCCGATTGGGTTCTGTAGAATTTACAATAAAACGATTTGTTAGAAACGAGTTTTTTTTATAATGAAGCTGGCAACTCTAATTAATGTTCTTACCATTGACAGGTTTCATCGTAGAACTATCGTTTACAAGGTATTGTTTAACGGATTCTGCAAAAAAAACGCATATGATACACAAGTCAAGGTTATTAATATATTGCACGCTTAATACGAGAATTGAACAATTTGCTTATCATTCATTTACATACCACGTGGTGTTTGTTCTAACGTTTTTTTCTTGACAGGATTGTTGACTGTCGATACGGTCGCTCGAAGATCATGTATGTTATTAGCAGTTTCCTTTTGATAATGCATTTCATCCCAAGCGTCGTTCTGAGAGAAAAACAAATATAATTAAATTAACTTCTTAAACTATAATAACTACAATTTGAAACTATAATAACTTAAAAGTTATTTTCTTCAAATCATAAACATGCCAAAAAATACAATACATTCGTCAGTACTACTACTTACAGAGTCTTGCGATTTCGATGTAATGCTGGAATCGTCTTCTGACTCTTCATCCCCGAAATATTTTCTCTTTGGTAGCCCTATGAACATGGAATAACGTAAAACATAACTAAATGCCAAGCTTCCTAATGTTGTAATACATGATGGTAAAAAATACTTCATTATTATAACTTACGTATTGTATCGAGCGGGATGCTTTCTTCATTGAAGACACTGTCCTCTTCTGCAAAATTTTCTATTTTAATAGCATTCGCTAATACGCTTTCAATCTCTATGCGGGTTGGGTCTAATTTCATTGCATCCGTATACTGCCCATTATCGTTGCTGTTAGATGCAAATTCACGGGTAATACTTCCGACTGCTGTCGGTTTTTTCATTTCATCTTGTGTATTTTCGCCTAAGGGATCGCCTTGTTCCGTCAACACCTGGAAACAATAGTGAAAATATGCAATAATAGATATCATAAATATTGGTTTTATTTTACGAAATTTGCATCCATCACTCACCGCTGCACCAGTGCCTGTCCCGGCTAGAAGTTTGGTTTGAGAATTGTTCATACTTTCATACACAAGCAACTATAACTCACCATTAACAAAATATTAATGGCCATACACATGAACTTCTTCCAGTTAATGTTTGTTACAAGTTAAGACAAGATCTTCCAGCTGCCTCTGTATCGGGGATTTACCCCTTTTGCAACAATATATGCCGACTGAAGTCGGCTCTTACTTTTATTCAACGTAAGCTATCGCACAGTTCTGGAGTTTTGTTTTGGTTTGATGAAGGTGTTTTTGTCTATCTGTATGTTTACACTGAACTAAAGGGCTAATTTTACTTAAGCCACGTCTAAACGATTGTGGTGAAGTTGTTTTGCTGTTTGAAAAGATTTCGAAATTGTTCGAATTCAGTAAATCCTTAATGTTGTAACTAAAAAACACACATACCAGCATTTTGCATTAAATTTAGTTAACAAAACAAGACACATCATCTGAAAACGATGAATGAATTGGATGTTTGCCAGAATCGTTTAAAATACTCAAAGACACCAGCACATGTAATATTCGATAACGATGTTAGATTGCCTTATTTGACTGCTATTTGACTGCCAAACTGCGTTGGGCATTCGAAACGCCTCACCACACTTTGGGTCAATTTTTTTAAGGTGAGAATGTCACACTCACACCACCTCAGCAAACGTCTTGGTTGCAAAACAAGAAGAAGTGAAAATCTGCCGCGTCAAAAGCGAAACGTGCGTACGGTGGTGGCGTACAGTTTGCGATTGTAAATCTATCTCCATACCAGAGCCGCGTTTTACGAGATTTCTGAGGTGCGCATCAGCTCGCTGGTGGTGTCTGAAAAGTGTTCAAAGTGAAACAGGGTACAAAGTGATTTCCGAAATTATCTTCCTCCGGACAGAAGCTGCGCTGCTCTAACCATGGCTCCAGTCGAAAAGCAGACCGACCAGGAATTGACGATTGAAGATCCGACCGTCATCGAAAAGTACAGAATAGCCGGTGATGTTGTGAACAGTAAGTGTGTTAGTTATTTAACTGGTGTAGAAATAACACTTATCCGAAAAGGGCTGCATAAGTTGGATTATCCCCCATAATGGTGCGTACGTTGCAGCTTCGATTGCATCTGGTGTAGTGTCATCATGATCTGCTACATACCTCGTCGCTTGCCCACATCTGTGAAAAAATGTCTTACTACCACATACGAGCACGTGAACAAGGCGGTGTTACACAAAACGCGCTCCGGTTTCCTGTCGCAGGAGGCCACGTTTTCCGGAAGGAGCAGATTTCGTTGCGTTCACTTGGACGCACGATCTTGTGCAGGATGGTTTAGTGTGTGTCACGTAGTACTTTCACTTCTCCTTGACCGGTTGTGATCAGTGATAAGCCTCGTAGTGCAGTAGTTGGCATGGAAATCTGCTAAGATGTAGGTTTATAACCTCCAAAATCTGCACGTTGTCTCGGGGTGCGTGCAGAGAAAACCTCATTTGTTCTGATATCGTTAAATGTAGTTATTGTAACTGTGATTGGCTTTATCTTTAACGGTTAATAATTGTGTCGTTTATTTTTCTTTCTAGGAACCCTCCAAGCAATTGTCAAAGAATGTGTTGCTGGTGCTTCAGTCAAAGAAATTTGCCTGAAGGGTGACAACATGCTGATGCATGATACGGGAAAGGTGAGTTTTGTGTGAAAAATATTCAATTGTTTGAAAGGGCCTGTTCTAGTTGAAAACGATTTCGCTGCTTTCCGAAGCTAATGCAAAATTAGCGTTAGGAAAAGGGAGTGCGGTTTTTGTGTATGTGGTAACGTCGTTAGACTTTTGCTGCTGTACACTTCCCGCCAGAGGTGTGAGTTCGATTCTTCGATGGACCGACCAACCCACCACCGATTTATCTAATTTATGTTTGTGTCCGATGATTTTAACCAAC
The DNA here is from genome assembly GCF_017562075.2 of Anopheles merus. Taxonomy (NCBI): domain Eukaryota; kingdom Metazoa; phylum Arthropoda; class Insecta; order Diptera; family Culicidae; genus Anopheles; species Anopheles merus. The sequence goes on from NC_054083.1 coordinate 15,070,855, forward strand.
TTAGAGCCAATTAAGTTAGATAGTATCTGAGATATAAAAATAATATCGCTGATCATCACAATGATATATGAGGACACGATTTTAACTTTTTTTTCTTGATTAATCTGATGATGCTAAGAAAATCTGATACATAAATCCCCGCTTTCTTTACTTTTTCCCCTGCACACTCTTCGGTTTAGAAATATAAGCATGATGAAGACATGAAGAAAGGCATTGCCTTCCCAACATGCCTCTCGGTGAACAACTGCATCTGTCACTTTTCACCAGCGCGTAACGATCCGGACTACCTGCTGAAAGAGAATGATGTGGTCAAGATCGACATGGGCGCACACATCGACGGTTTCATCGCGGTTGCGGCCCACACGATCGTAGTTGGTGCGACGCCCGAGAACAAGTGCAAGGGCCGTGCGGCCGACGTTGTCTTGGCGGCATACCATGCCAGCCAGGCCGCGCTCCGCCTGCTAAAGGCTGGTACTGGCAACTATGCGGTCACGGATGCGGTACAAAAAATTGCGTCCGACTTCAAGTGCAAACCGATTGAAGGTATGCTGAGCCACCAGCTGAAACAGTTCAAAATCGATGGCGAGAAAACGATCATCCAGAATCCGACAATTGCGCAAAAGAAGGAGCACGAGAAGTGTGACTTTGAGAAGTATGAAGTGTATGCGATGGATGTACTGATCAGCACGGGCGAAGGGCTTGGCAAGGAGCATGATACCCGGGTGGCGATCTACAAGAAAACGGACGAAAACTACATGCTTAAGCTGAAAGCATCCCGTGCGTTCATCGGTGAGGTAAGTGTGTATAGGATCGCCCTTTGACATGGCTCTGGCATGGGCCACTCCATAGTATAATGCGTTGAAGGGCTTGTGTTAGTATGAACTGTGGTAGTAGGGTTTTGGGTTCAAATCCCTCTCTATGATATTGGTGTCTGACACATAAGCCTTCTGCAACTTGCAAAAATACTGTGAAATTGTATGTCTCTGTCCGCAGCTAATATTGCATATAAAACTTAACACTATTTCTAACCAATTTTACCCAATGATTAAAACCTACGCGCTCGAGGGTTAGTTCTTCTGAGGAGAGAGTTTTGATTAAGTTCTCTTACTGTGGTAGAGTTTGTAATAAAGAACGAAAAAGAGGATTTTGAACTGTAGCACGGATTCTCGAGAACTGATTAGGGGGAATTATTTGTGTATGCAAATATACTTCTTCTAATCCTGATTGAGGCTGTGCAAGCAGGAATCACGCTGTTCTCGTTCTTCACTGCTTATCTTCACATTAAATGGAACTGTTAAATCTCGAACCTTGGTTGTGACGACCCAATGAGTAGTATAAGATTATGAGAGCTGAGGGTAAATTGAAATAGTAGTAGTTCCCAGCCTTTTTAAAAATATGCAAAGCTTTTTTGTGTATGAGAAGGGGTGTGCTGGGAACATATGTTTTATTTTGTGATGTTCGCTTCTAAACATTATTTATCTAATAATTTATTTTTCGCAACACTTCCCCTACAAATTAACTCCAACAGGTGAAGAAGAAGTACGGTACAATGCCATTCAACTTGCGCAACTTCGAAGAGGAGGCAAAAGCTAAGCTAGGCGTCAACGAATGCGTGACGCACAAGATGGTTGAACCCTTCCAAGTATTATACGAGAAGCATAGTAAGTAATCCAGTAACACTGATGCCTATTTACTAGCAATATATGCAAGGAGAATTACGTGTCGCTGTAGTTGCAATAGGCTTCACGACCAGACACCTTGCTAAAGCGTACCCCAGCGACTCTTGATTCCCCGTCCGGTGATGGTACTTTTTGCGTAAAGGATTCTGTCTTCTGATGGATGACTTTTGCAAGAACATCCATGGCTGGCCGATATTGGTGCGTTAATCAATTCAGATTGAACAATCCTAGGGCTTAGAGTGTCGCACAAAAACAACACCTTTGTTTAATGTTCGATAGCCATGTGTTGCTTTCGCCACAAGTTTGTTACCTGAACCTTCTTGTTTGCCTTTTTTTTCTAGATGAATACGTTGCTCAGTTCAAATACACGGTGCTCATCACGGCCAATGGGAAGAAAGTCGTTACCGGCCATCCTTTCGATGAGAACTGCTACGAAAGCGAACACAGCGTGCAGGACGAAGAGATGAAGAATTTGCTAGCTGGCAAGGTGGCGCCGCAAAGTGGCGCGAAGGCGAAGAAGAAGCGAAACCGAGGAAAGAAGAACAAGGGAGCGGCCGCCGGTGCAGCTGACGAGGAGGAAGGTGATAGTGGCGAAGAAGATGCACCTGCTGCTACTGCCGATAAGGCGGAAGCAAAAGCATAACAGCAAAGTATTGCGTTTACAGCCACTGCGCCGCCGCCACCTTCAGTGAGTCGAGCAGCCTTTCTTCCTCCCTCTACTTCTGTCACCTCAGTACACGGCTGCCGTCGGTCCAGCAACACCGTGTACTGATGATTATTAACGTTTTATTCGGACGCGCAATATTCCGTACCGCAATACCCTTCGGCGCATTGCTGCACACTGCCGTTACGAGAGAAAGTGCAATGCGGCGTCCGCTTAAGGAAATAGTTCTCCCGCTCACTCCCGCAAACACGTGTGAGAAGTGCACTGGTTCTAAAAATAGAACGGTTCTAAGACAACATCCGTGCAGAGCCATCTAGCGGCTGGTCCATCTAACTTACGTTGTCGCGTTTTTTTAAGAGGGATAAAATCGCAAACCAGCTTAAGGCGTAGAATGCGTTTGTTTTTTTTTGTGAAATTTAATATTATGCTTTATTTTTACTCTTTTTTGCCTTTCAATCCATTAATTACCCTGTGGTACGTTACAATTCCGGTCCGATTGTAATCCCATGCATGACAAGACTCTACTTTTGACTTCGATAGCAAAAGTTATTTTTCTTCGCATCCGTACGTTAATATGTTTTAAATTACAGTTTTTTTTACAGATTCCTTAGGCTAGGGGAAAAACAAACCCCCTACCTTTTTCATCAAAATTTTGTTATTTCTTTTAAAAATAAATCAGATCCGTTGTCATACGAGCATATACGTTGTCGCTTACTATTGAAGTAGAATTTTACCACAGTCCGAAATTGTCTACAGCCGAGGCAGAAATAATAAACACAAATAGTCATTCCTTTTTCACAGACCCGCGTTTTATTTCATGTTACCAACAGTTAGCGTTTAAACCATTCGTGTCCTAGGCGCCCTACTTCTTTGTCACTGCTGCTGCAGGTTCGGCTTTTGGGGGGGCTGGTTGAGCGTCCAGGGCTTGTTTAATTGCATCCGAACCTTTCTTTGCCCACTGGCCAGCATAGCAAGGAAGCCGATGGATGAAATGAATCGTATTTTTCACGCCCTCATTGTAATAATGTTTCGTCACAAAGCATAACTCTCCGCTCGAAGGGAGGGCCGGTATCTGGAAACGCGAATGGAAAGATTTAGTTCCGATTTCTACCCAAAAGCTGTAACCGAGCCGCAGCTTACATCCAATGGAATTTGTTGCTTTACGCTCTCGATGTGTGGCTTCATTGCAGTAGCATACCGCTCGTACACCTTTTCGGTGTCTTCCTCCCATATGCCTTCCTGCTTGCTGTAGTACACAGCACCCCCAGCGAGGCCAACTTTTATCGCAAACCTGAGGAGGACAACCGAGAATACCGCATAAATGTATGCCCAGTTGGTAATCAGCAGCCAATCGGTAAGGACGGTGCGACCATATGACAGTGATGCACAGCCCGCTAACATATTTACCTGAACATATTCGATTACGCTTCGAGCAGCCGAACGCCCCAACAACAGTGGGTTAGCTTACTTACTCCCCCAAAAACACTCGAAGGAAAGATCAGACAGGATTTGTGTGTTTTTATTTTACGTAATTTTTACCAAAACCACAAGCCGATTGATCCGAGTTGTCAGCTGATTTGCAAGGTTCCCGCTGTACGCCGTTGAATGAAAGCGTGGATGACAAATTAAACAGTTCTTCCTTTAAATTAAACGTTCCTGCTTGGCCTTTGAGCATAAAGACGTTCGTTGGAATTTTAAAATTAATACGCTTTATTAAATAATTAAGTATAATCAGGAAAATAAAATAAAGAATATGTTTTTATATCAAAACATTCGCACCGCTTCTTGTTGAGAACTTGACCTGACGCTGTAAACTTACCGATGAAAGCTAGCTGCAGAAATTGCTGTGACAGAAATTAAAGAAGAAGTTTATGCGGATAAAATTAAACTAGATCTATCATTATCAGAAGAACGATAATAGCATTGTGCATATAATTGAACCGTACTAAATAAATCCAATTTCTGCAAACCGCCTCGGAAATTCGTCAACACTGAGATATCATTTGCAGTGAACCAACATACAGCTACCTTGCCTTGTGTCATCGCTGGAGAAGCGGAAGAAGAAGAAGGAGAAGAAAAACCAACAACTCAGCTCGAAGCTCCAAGACCCACAGTGCTTAGGTGTGGTTTTGTTTTGTCGAAATATAGGGACGTTCTTATCGGCAAAGAATTCCTGCGCTTACGAGACGGATGGCCTGTTTCTAACACCTTGAACAGGAAAATCACGCTAATATCCACAAAATTATCGGACTAAACGTTATCTGTCGTGTTCGTGTGTGCATCCAGCAGTAAATAAAAGGGTCCAAAAATGACCGGACGACTTCCAGCTTGTGTGATCGATGTAGGAACTGGGTATGTGTCATCACCGGACCAAGTGAAGTGGGAAGATAGATAAAGAGCGGCAAATTGCTGATCTTGGCCAGCTTTTCGACAATCTGGCTTAAAACAAATGATCAATTACTCATACTGATGTGATTACTCCTCTTGCGCGTTTTGCGGCGCGTATCACAGGTACACGAAACTCGGGTTTGCAGCGAACAAGGAACCACAGTTCATCATCCCTTCCGCTATTGCGATCAAAGAGTCGGCCAAAGTAGGCGATCAAAGTGCACGCCGTGTGACCAAAGGAGTCGAGGATTTGGATTTCTACATCGGCGATGAGGCATTCGATGCGACTGGATACTCGGTGAAGGTATGTATGACTCATGCGAGGGGGAGAGCGGAATGATGATTAATGTTGATATGGAACTGCACTCTATCCCTCCCGGATTGTAGTACCCCGTTCGCCATGGGCTGGTCGAAGATTGGGACCTGATGGAGCGGTTTCTGGAGCAGTGCATTTTCAAATATCTTCGCGCGGAACCGGAGGACCACCACTTCCTGCTTACCGAGCCGCCACTAAACACGCCGGAAAACCGGGAGTACACTGCCGAAATCATGTTCGAAACGTTTAACGTGCCGGGGCTGTACATTGCGGTACAGGCGGTGCTCGCACTGGCGGCCAGCTGGGCATCGCGCCCGGTCGAGGAGCGGACGCTGACCGGCATTGTGGTGGACAGCGGTGACGGCGTCACGCACGTCATTCCCGTAGCGGAAGGGTACGTGATCGGATCGTGCATCAAACACATTCCTATTGCGGGGCGCAACATTACCTCGTTCATTCAGAGCTTGCTGCGCGAGCGCGAGGTGGGCATTCCGCCCGAGCAGAGTCTGGAGACGGCCAAAGCGATCAAGGAACGGTACAGCTACATCTGTCCGGACATTGCGAAAGAGTTTGCCAAGTACGATGCGGAACCGACCAAGTGGATGCGCCACTACGAGGGCATCAATGCAATCACGAAGCAGCCGTTCGGTGTGGACGTCGGGTACGAGCGGTTCCTGGGGCCGGAAATTTTCTTCCATCCCGAGTTTTCCAACCCCGATTTCACGACACCGCTGTCGGAAATCGTAGACACGGTCATACAGAACTGCCCAATCGATGTGCGAAGACCACTGTACAACAATATCGTGCTAAGCGGTGGATCGACAATGTTCCGTGATTTTGGTAAGTATACACAGGGAAGGTATTTCGGAAGTGGGTATACTCTTGCCTACAACTTTTCTATTTAATGCCCTTCTAGGACGTCGTCTGCAACGTGACATAAAGCGAAGTGTCGATGCTCGTCTGAGAATTAGTGAAAATTTAAGCGAAGGAAGAATAAAGGTATGTATAACGGACGTTAGGAGATGCAGAGCGGCAATGAAAGCTATCGTGCATGCACTAATATGAGATGATTTGTCGTTCTCGTCGTAGCCCAAACCAATTGATGTGTCGGTGATATCGCATCATATGCAACGATACGCCGTCTGGTTCGGAGGTAGCATGCTGGCTTCCACGGTAAGCACTAATTCGAAAAATATGGGTCTGCCTAAAAAAATGGGAGACTAATTTTTATGTGTTGTGCTCTTCACTCTCATCCAGCCCGAATTCTATCAAGTGTGTCACACAAAAGCTGCCTACGAAGAGTACGGGCCTGGTATATGCCGCCATAATCCAGTCTTTGGAACCATGACATAAAGCAAAGCGGATGTTAAGCGTGAATACAGAACGCATTGACGTTGGAGTGAATCGTGCCCATCCAATGCAACGCGTCAGGTTCGGTATCTTAAACGAATGGTGAGAAAATTGAACAAACTGCTAAATAGAAACGACTTGAAGTCTTTTCTAAAAAAAAAACACACACATACATTATTTACCAAAAGTAATCCCCATTAAAAATCGTTACGTTCGTTTGCTTCCACAGCAAACCGGTAAACTAGAAGTGTAAGACCGCGATTAGGAAGCATTTCAAAAAATTTGTATTTTTTTATACTTTATACATACAGTCCCATTCGTTAGGCAATTTCGCAATCGTTCCCTGCCATTCATTTCTCTTCTTTGCTCGTATGCATGCAGGTCCGTAATTTTATCAACAGCTAAAAAGAAAACAATAAAAAAATGCTTATATCATAACAGTATGTAATAAAACGACGGTTCGAAACATAAAACATCATTGAACATTGCAACGAGTATTATCGAAGCAGATGGAATGCATGCATGCAACTCGGAAGTATCGATATAAACTGCATTTTTTTTGTTAATTTTCCAAATCATTATTTTTAGATACGGCTGAGCGTTATCGGTACCCAATTTAAAGCATTAAAATAAATTTCCAAACTATCTTTCATTTAAAAAGAAATAAAGCAATAGCGTACGTAAAACTGTAGCAAGGTTCAATTGAAAACAATATACCATTTCTTACATCGAACTACATTTGTAACTTGTTGAACTGTTACATACTTCATGTATTGGGGTTCGCTCACCCATCTGAGGTAATGAATTTGCCCTGTTGTAACGGGTTTTCAGGAAATATAATAGCCAATTGAAATTAATTAAATAACAAAGCTGTGGTAAGATCTTCAGCTACTACTTTCAAATGTAAAAAATAATTTTCTTCGGAGCGGAGAACTAGGTGTTAATTAGGTACCAACATAGAACAATTCTTGCAAGTGAGTACTAAATTCAACCTTAATTCAATCACAGGTAGGTAAAAAACATATTCATGGTGTTTTTAGTCTCTAGCAGTATCTTGAGAGGAGATATCACTAGCAAGTGGGGTTCATTATCTTATCAGTTCTAATGGTGCATTTGATAGCAATATTGAATATCTACCAAACCGTCAAGCGTTAATACAACCATATTTCTTTCTTTTTACATTCAAAGTAATTTAAACATGCAAACATATATTTAACTGTTGTTTTGTTTTGTGTTTTTATTACTGTTCATTTTTATTTCTAACTTTTATTTATTAAGAAAAAATTACTACTTAAAATTTACTTACTATGATATAACAAGGAAAGAAACAAGAAGGAAAAAACATATTATTTATCTGGATGTCTTCTTTGCATGGGGATTCGGATACACGATAATAATTTTGTCCTAATAAAGGTGGGGATTCGGATACACGATAATAATTTTGTCCTAATAAAGGTATTTTTTAGTTCTATTTGAATGCTGCGCAATCTTTTCGTTGATCACTGGAATGATGAATGCAGCGTTTTTTTTTTCACAAAAAATTCTAGGCAATTTCGCAAACATTCCGCCACACAACACACCTGCCGCAAAACGTCAAAGCTTGTGCCGTCAAATGGCACTGAATGAACCAACCCCCTTAAACATTCACTCTATACATCTCGGGTGTCGGACTGTGCTCCACTGTTTTTCTCTTTCGCTCGTACGTGCAGCGTCAGTCGGTCGGAACTGGTACGCAACATAACAGGATTGGTTCTGTCATCATCACCTTCCATGTATGGTGATCGCGGCTGCCCCGAAAGCTGCAGCAGATTTTGGTAAAAATTTAAGACGAATTTTGCTTTCCAAAACGCTCGCCATTCGATGGAAAACCGCTCCGGTGTTGGCCCAGTGGTGCGGGGAAGTGCGATCTGGCCCTAGTGCGTGTCTGTGCGTGTGGAAAAAAAAAACAAGTGTGTTCTTTTCAGCGATTAGATGGTTAGTGCGTTTAGAGCAGCCTTTTGTCTTTCCTGACCCGTTTGCACACTCTAGTCTGTGGCAGCAAATCGAATGGAAACGGAGAGGAACAACACCAGCAGCAGCAACAAGAGCAACAAACACGTGAAGTTCCACCGTAATCCCATATCGATATGTTGCCACTTTCCCCTTGTGTAGTGGTAGTGGTGGTGCACGAGGCCAGTGAAAAACATTGTGCACAATATTGAAGCGTCCATGCAGTGGCCCCTGTTCCGCCACTGTGAAGGTGTGAGGAAGGCAAGCCCGTGATGTCCATCTCACACCACACCGTGTCCAAATATTCCGAATCCAAGCAAACCTGCATTCTGCAGTGCGAATCGCGACGCCGTTGGGCTTTTTTCGTGCGTCTGTGAATATTATGTGAGCCATGTGAGTCAGCATCGAGGCGTGTAGTGTTGTGTTGTGCCATTTGCGTACGAAAGCGGTCTTTTGCACGTCGCTATCGCGTTGGAAGTGGTTTGTAGTCGGGTGGTCCATTAACTTGTGGTACTGTCGCTCGTTCTAGTGGCGGGGAAACCAGTAGTGGGCGGGTGTATGGGTAGAAAACAAAAGAGAAGGTGCAAAATCATGTTACCGAAGGTCAATACGTGTGTCGAGACTTGGGCAATTGTTGTTCGCTCCTATCGCATCGACGACCGACCCCTCTTTGGGTCGGTCGGTATTGGATGGTTTCGTCATAATATTCGTCTCTAGCTATTATTTCTCTAACCACGGAGTTGATGTTTGCCAGTTGTGAAGCACCTTACTTTCTTTTTTGTGTTGTGCATAATAGGGAACCCCTGACAGCTTGTTCCGAAAAGACACAGAGAAACAAGTAGTCGAAAAAAATAAAACATGAAAGAAGCCGAAATTTAAGCAGGTCGTATCCGGTTTGCGCGAATTGTTCGGCTGAAGCAGCAGCAGTGTCCGCGATGATGATGACGATGGATAAATAGAATTGTGTATTTGCAGTACGCCTGATTGAACAAGCAGCATCCGGCAGATTCTTCTGGTGCAGACGGTTCGCGCAGTAGGCCGCGTCGGATGTTGTCCTTAAAGAGCACATGCTGCGGCACTTGTTTAGTGGAACAAATAGTCGAAAAAATCTAACCGCTTGTGTGTGTGTGCGTGTTTATGTGTGTTGTTTTATGTGTTCTTGTGTCCGTGTTTTGCTTTTTCTTCTACTCCTTCAACCAGCACACTGCAGCTGTGCGATACGGCGTTATTGTTTTGTTTTTCGAGCATAATTCTGACTGACCGACTGGTAAGTAAAGAGATTCAATGTACAGATGCACATAAGTACTAAGGGATGATCCGTTTAATGTCTAGTCGGTTTGCAAATATTTTTGTGTTGGACATTTTTTTTAAAGATTGTTGCTACAATTTTACTGTTGTTTTCGTTATTTCAGTGTCTTTTATTGATGATAGAATCCTGAATTATTTATTAATTATGTACTACAGGGGTTTGAGGAATTTTTAAAGTATCTTACTGTTGAATTGATGGCTAATTTTGTTTTTGTTATAAAGTATTATTTTTACTATTTCCCCAAAAGAGTACAACAGTTGATTTGTTAACAATATGCGTGCCAAAATGACTATTTGTAGCAAATTTGAAGTTGCTATAGAGTCCATTTCCCATTACACTAAGTTCATTTCCCGTAAGAAAGACTCAATAAAGTGTCCCACAGCTATGAAAACTCCTGGAAACCGCTGCCTTCGGTTTTGAAGCGATCTCACTATTCTTATGATTGTTGTCTTATAAGCATAGAATTGTACACACAATTATTGAGTTTATTTAGTTTCGATTTTACATCATCATCACCTATTGAACAACAATATACTTCGTTTAATCTCTTTCCGGTACCGTTCGATCCGTTTCACACAGTTAGTTCTAGTGTCTGAAATCAACAGCAATGTTGAGCTGAGCGCTATCGATTGTACGAAGCAGCGCCACGACCTTGTCATGCTTTTTTTGCGATCGAAATTAAACGATTATCCTTCAATGCTATCACTCTAAAGGTGAGCACTCTTTCGATTGTGGAAAGCAAACATTTTCTAAGCTATTATAGTTATGGCAATAAGTCCCGAACGAAACGAAATAACGAAATTTATAACAAATCTAATTCAAATCGCAAAATTAGAAACTTTTACTGCCGTCCAACTAATTGTGGTTGTAAAAGCTATTTATCGGTAAAAGCACTGAATGACATACATTCTTGTGTATGTTGCTAAAGGTGAAAGAATTCTATCCAGTTGGCGAACTAGGTTGCCAGCAGTGTGCAGTTAACACCAAGCAGAAGAACCGTGTGACCCGGTTCTTGTGTGGGATCCTTGAGCCTATATTGGCGTGAACTAGGGCAACATTATTTGCTTTGGTTTCTTCCGCAGCCGAAAGTTAGCCGCAATCCATAGAGGGACGTGCCGTTTTACATGAAACTGATAATCAGTTAACTACTAGTACGTTCGTTTTTATTGCTGTTCAGCGAGAGGAGTTCATTCAAAAACATGTAGTACTCTAATTCAAAAAGGCTCAAACTCTGTAATACCGTTCATTTACTCGTTAGTCATGTATGGTACGTTTTATCATAAACGCAGCATTCCTGTGCCAATACTATACACCACACACTTATCGGTATTGATAGTCAGTCTAAATAAATAATCTTATCACCGGTACCATTTCTCGCGTACGATACTGTTCAACGTTTTGCAGTGACATTGCAGGGCGAAGTAATTTATAAATTAACGGGCCCAGTTTGTTTGTTGATTTTGGCATTATCGCGTTTATCACAACGTTCGACTGTTTACGTAGATTTTTTTTGCACGAAACTGATGAGTAATGATGGTTTGTGATATCTAAAATGAGCATTGTTTTTATCTTTCCCTACCCTTGCTAGGGGTTTGAGGCTCTATCGATCTCTTTGTCGTAAGAACATGATCAGTTGCAAATTGCACATAATGCACTTTCTTTGATTAAACAATAATTTGTCCCAAACGGTGAAGATGTTTTCTTTGGAATTTTTGTTTCAACATTATTGTATAATAATTTTCGTAAAATGAAGCTGTTTAAAGAACTCTCCACCAGCTATAAGCACATGGAACGAAAATCGTTCCTCTGGCCCGATATTCGCACCAATGGCAAAACCTTGTGTAATTAGCGAAAGGTGTCGAAAATAATCACGTTCTTTGCTCAGGGGCAGCTGCCAAGTTTTTCACAATGGTTTATGCTTGTATGGTACGGCGCTATGTGTGTTGGAAGCATAACATCCTCCATAGTTTTCAGCTGCATTTTCTAATTTTGACCATGTCATACTAAGTCTATTGTTGATGCGTTAAATTTGGCACATATTGACACGTCGCCTCTTCGGACGAGAACTGGCCGTTGTTTCTGCTGAAAAAGAAGCATGTCGCTTTGCAGTGCTGACCAACCCTCACATTTGGTGGTATTAATGGAGAATAATGTTTAAGGGGTTTTCTCCGTAATTTAAGTAATAGGTAATAATACAGTTGTACGGCTTCTTTTTTTTTTGGTTTACGAAGTATACAAGCCTTTTTTTAGAGCTCAATCCATCTATCGCTTAACTGGTGAAATCTACAGTTTAAACGACACAATACAATATATACCTTTTTAATAGTATCCTCGATGCTATTTGTTTGTTTTTTTTTTGCTTTTTTATGGTATCTTTAATTATTGGTCACGATTGTATGAAAAATAGCTAAGTATAGTTGTTTTATGCGTGTGTGTGTGTGTGTTTTTTTTAAAACTAAAAGTCTGGGCGTATGAAGAACACGTTAAAAGTAGCCTTAGTATGTCGGCTGCGTAGGGTAGTGATATACGCGCCGGCTCCTATAAAAGTCAAATGGAGTTCGATCCTCATTCCAACCAGTTTGCCCCGAGAGTAACAATATTGTATTAGGCCAATTCGCGGTGGACACATGCGTGTTGTTTCCATTTGACATCTAGTACAGTTTTAAAGATAGAGTAAGTTGGCTAGAGGGGCGACAAATACATACACAATATTATAATAATTGATGTGGTGATCATTGTTATCACAGGTGGTTCAAGTTCTACCTGGAAATGCATCGGTTTTGACAGGTAACAGTATGTTTCCAGTCATCTTTATTTAAGTTTGACAGGCTATTGAATGTTAACATTGTTTTTCACCGCGTGTAAGAAGTTACTCCACATCATTATGATATTTGATTTTCTTTATACAAGGTTTGCCACTTTCAGTCACTTTCGAGCGTGTACATAATTATTCATCGTCTCTAAGATGTTTTTCAACAGCTGTCAAATGGTGTATTTGCTTCATAATAAAATTTCGGTTTTTACATACGATTTTCAACACATCACAAAGAGCTTTCAAACTCAATCCAGCTTGAGAAGTGTTCAAAATCATGCTGAAGAAATGCAATATTATGGTGATCGAATATCAGATTGAAGTAGATTAACATTTTCTTCTTCTTCTTCTTCTTCTTCTTCTTCTTCTTCTTCTTCTTCTTCCCTACTAACATCTTGCACGCAGTGAAATACAATGTTGACATTTGAAAATGATTTGGAAAAACCCTGTATTATGTATTTTAATCATTTTACGTTTGTTGACCAGGCTGTATTATGGTCATTTTGTATGAAAAACTTAATTAGTTTGAGGATGAGGTGCAATACTTTAATGCACCGACTTTGAAACTAAGAAAGAATGTCTAAGAATCATTGGGTAACATAAAACAATTTCAATAATTAGATAATTTATCAACAATTATAAGAAACTTTAGCCCCTTGAGCTCTGATTATTCCTTTTGCGTGTATAGCACCAATAAGTATAGCTAGCCTATATAGATCGACATGAACGCGAAGGTCATAGGTCGATCAAAGAAACAAAATGAAGAATAAGAGAAATATCGTCAGTTCCTAAGATTCCTAAAATATACTACCACCGACAAACCGAAGTGACACTTCGAACAAAATGAGCTTCAAAAGTTGTCTCCTTATTTCAAATGAAAATACGTTAAACACTAGCGCCATCTCTATAATGATTCGCTTACTACACTGACACAGAGAAGAAACTGCTAAACCCCCTTTTTGTTTTTCTTCGCAAATTCCAATGCGTATTGTTTTATGTACTTCTCACATCTTTTGCATTGATTTGGAAACTTATAAAATGATTTTCCTGGGTGTTTTGTCCAATAATTCTCACAAAATCTTGCCTCACACTTCCTTCGCCATTTGTATTTAGAAAAGTTGTTTACATCGAAGCAGCAGGGAACAGAGCTTACTTTGACAGAAGTGTTCGCCTCACTGGTAAATGACAGTACTTTCGTGTGGGACACTTTTGTAACGCCAGTGTCATGTCGGTTTGTCGGTGATACTACAACTTGCAAAATTAAAGGACTCATAACTTTCTAGCACACCTAACCGGCTTGAGACCGGATAGCAAAAGAAGTCGGAAAAATGGAAAAAAACAAAACCTAAATACAGTTGCGCGTGTGTGTGTGTCTGCGTGTGTGTGACCGAAACCGATCCTTTGATTAGCTTATTATGTGTGGCCCGTTAATTAGGTTTGCTCGCATTCTGCATTTGGCCGCATTCGTCCCGAAACCAAACATAGCATTAGACGACTGGACAGCGGTTTACTTCTGTTTATTTATATGCATATATATGTGTAAGCCATCTGGATTGCGTTGAGTAAGCATCCGTACTATGTATGTGTACTGTTTTGCAATACGTTTATTTAATTTTGTATTGCGTTAGGGAAGACGTTAGTTATTGGGTGAGCAATTAGCGCACAGTCTATTGCATTTCTTGTTAAAAACTCATGGTTCTATCAAACCATATACCAACTTTTTTAGTTTTTATGCATGAAAGATCGTTTAATATAAACATTTCAACCAGGCGTCTGTACACGATTTCTGCATGCATGAATTAATCGTTCGAATTAAAATGGGCACGCTTCAGAAATGTATGAGACAGCACTAAACAGTAAACCAAATATTGAATCTAACGACCCGATGTTGATTGATTTCATTCCTGCCGTGTTTAAATATTAGCTAATGAAATGACCAAGCTGCACACGAAGCCATCTGTTCCAGCATGCAGACTGCTAAGCGGGCCGGTCTAACTCATTCCTCTTCTTCTCTTTTCCTTTTCTCATTTTCTCAAACAGAAATGTAAACCTGCCCTTCCTCGTCGGGACAGTCGAAGAAAATCAAATGAAACGGAACTGTGGTACAATTTGTACACTATTAGATTTGTAAACAGTAACCGGCGCTTCCGAATCTGGCCCGTGGACAAGAACCTGTACTGGAATAGCAGATCGAACCGGGTGTACATGTCATCACGCCCCACCCAAGCAGCTTTTAATATGAATTATTAAAATGATGTAATATATCCGGAAAGTGGGTTTAGCTTAACTATTTTGCTGTGCTGTGCTAGTTGTTAGGGAAGGAAAGCTTGTGAACTAGCCTAACCATACAGTAGCGCGCAGTAGCAGTGAACCAACAGGCAGGATAATTGAAAATGGCACCGAGTCAGAAAGTGACGAAAAAATGGGAAATATTTGCCGGCCGTAACAAGTTCTTCTGCGACGGATATCTGATGACGGCACCAAACTCGGGTGTCTTTTACTTCACGGTCATACTGATTACCGCTACCAGTGGACTGTTTTTCGTGTTCGAGTAAGTAGCCTTCTTCAGCGAGTATCGTTTACCTTTGCATTACAGCCTCTTTCGATCGCTTCTCATTGCAGCTGTCCATTTTTGGCACAACGCATCACACCCGCCATCCCGATCATCGGCGGGATCCTCTTCGTTTTCACGCTAAGCTCCCTGTTCCGCACAGCCTTCAGCGATCCGGGCATTATTCCGCGTGCATCGCAGGACGAGGCGGCATATATCGAGAAGCAGATCGAGGTGCCGAACTCGCTCAACAGCCCTACCTACCGGCCGCCGCCCCGCACCAAGGAGGTGTTCGTGAAGGGTCAAACGGTGAAGCTCAAGTATTGCTTTACGTGCAAAATCTTTCGCCCACCGCGGGCCTCCCACTGCAGCTTATGTGATAATTGCGTTGATCGGTTCGATCATCACTGTCCGTGGGTACGTATCTCTGTGCAAACAGTTGTTTGTGGAGTTGTACAAACGAACCTTACACGAGCATATTTTTCCTGTATTTGCAGGTGGGAAATTGCGTTGGCAAGCGAAACTATCGGTTCTTCTACATGTTTATTGTCTCGTTGGCGTTCCTAGCAGTATTCATATTCTCGTGCACAACGACTCACATAGTAATGTGTACGTATGCCGCCTTCGATAAGGATGTGTCGTGATGGTTGTCGATCGACACTTATGATGTTTTCCCTATTCCCTATTATCCGATTACAGTATTAAAGGAAGACAACCAGTTCATTGACGTCGTCAAGCGGACTCCTTCCAGTGTGATAATAGCGATAATTTGTTTCTGTTCCGTGTGGTCCGTTATCGGGTTGGCTGGATTTCACACGTATCTTACTACAAGTGATCAAACAACGAATGAAGATGTAGGTATCTAGGAAACAAATGCCGACGCATACCATGCACACTTCCCACATTGTAATGCAAATATCATTTCCTTACATTGCCATCCCCATTACAGATAAAAGGTTCATTCAGCTCGAAGGGTGGCCAGCAGGCAATAAACCCGTACTCGCAAGGAAACATTTGCCTAAACTGTTTCCACATTCTGTGCGGCCCAATAACACCGTCGCTAATTGATCGGTAAGACACACAGCACACCATCATTCGGGCGTTCGTTGTCACCGTTGTCAAGTTGGGGGGATGCGGAATGTGTTTGTTCATTGTTTCTGATGGTTTTTTTTAGGCGCGGTGTCGTTACGGACGAGTATCGGACGCAAATGCAAGCGTCGGAGAAATACAACAGTGCCACTGTTCCACCGTTGGTTGTGATGCAACCAGGAATGGATACGCTCAATAAGCATTACAGTATGGAGGTAAGCAAGAGTATTCGATATTTTAGAGAAGTGTTTGTAGTTCAGATGGCCATAGGTATTACAGAGTTTTCCAGGAGTTCTCATAGCTGTGGGACACTTTATTGACTCTTTCTTAGGTGAAATGACCTTAATGTAATGGAAATTGAACTCCATAACACCCTTATTGGACAAATTGGAATTTCCAAGCAGCTTGTCCAAAGCTTGTAACTTCCCATAAGAAAATGTCAAGGAAGTGTCCCAACTCAGAAAATCCTGTATAGTAAATAATCAAACAATAAAGCAAACACTCGAACATATGATGATAGCTGATGGATTTTGGAATAATTCATCAAATAATAACATTATATTGTCGCTCTTTGAAAATTTAATTTAACTAACAAAGTTATTACTTTGCCGAAAAGGTCTCAAATCACGGACACAGTCTATCCAATAGTGTCCTATTAGTCAATGCGTTGACGGTACTGAATGCTTCAAGCATTAAATGTTTTGAACCACTCATACCCGTATGACATCCGAGGTATGAATTGTATTAGAGCTTCAAAATTGTACAAATATTACAATTATTACAATAGCTATATTACAATAGCTTTTGTCAAAAACTTGTTGACAATTGTTGTCAATGATTTAGGTAATTTATTGTGTCGCTCAATTTGAAAATTTTCCTAATGCAAACGTTCAATGTGTCTTTTGTTCACCTGTTTTAGCATGAATTGCAAAACGCATCGAACGGTGGAGGCGTTGGTGGAACCGGCGTGTACCGGCAACGTAGCTACGATAACTTACAAAACGGTAAGTCGACCTCACCAGTTTCTTCAGTTAGCAGCGGTGCTATCACTAACCTAAACCATCTGAATGTAACTAACTCAAACCATGCAACGGCAGCCACTGCTAATGCTGCTAGTGCTGCGACTAAAACGAACCTAAACAACCATCCTTCACCACTGAACCATCTGCAACTATCATCACAATCTCCATCACAATATAATAATTTATCCTTGTCTTACGTGAACCTTTCGCCAAATCAACCGCAACCACAACTGTACCACCATTCCGCGAATTGCAATCTTCTCAATCTCACTCACTCGCATAACACTCCCAACAACAATACCAACAATCGCGCGTCCTCTAACAACGCGTCCTTTCGCAATCGCCACCCCCACCACCACCAACAACAACAACCACAACAACAACAAAATCAACTGCTGGCACCCTCCACGCCCACCAACATCCTGAATAATGCAACCAATTACGCGACATTCGAACGGGCGGCTCCGACCGTCGATCCGCTGGGATACGATCATTCGCCCTGCACGGCGACGGTATCGCTTCAATCGCTGCTACTGCCCTCGAACCACCACCATCGGTCGGAATCCCCAGTTCCGATACCGACCAACTTCAAGTACTTTGCACCGCAGTCCAAGTATAGTGCTAGCGGGGTCAGCATAGCCAACGGTGCTGCCGGTGGTGGAGCGTATTGCTACAGCGACCAGAGCCAGCTGCTTGGATCGTCGCTCGGTGGAGGAATCTCGCCCTCCGCGGTGCTTCTGCGTGGAGGTGGCGGCGCGGGAACAATGCCGCTGCTTAAAAGTCAGTCCGAATTTCTTCACAACACACAGCACCAACCGCATCATCCTTTAACGCCCAGCGCAGGGACCAGCGTTTCGCAGCAGCATCTGCTGCAGCAGCAGAAGGCGGCGCATCCGCTGCACTCCATGAGCCTCAACATGACGCTTCCGCGCTATCCGTACCATCGTAACCGTGCGATCGGCATCCGCAAGTCTTCGCACGATCTGCAATTGCCGATCTATCAGCACCACCCACTGGAGGATGGCAAGCAAACGAATGGGCTCGCTCATGGTGCGGGCGCCTACAGCGCAGGGCTCTACTGTTTGGGCAATCTGGGCCCGGGTGGAAACAGCACGAACAGTCTGAACAATCACTTCAACCCGGCCGCAGCTCCTGGCGCCGCCCCCATCGTGATACCGTACAGCAACGGGCTGATGCTGAAGGATTCGTCGGCCTCGTCTTCGTCGTCGTCCGGTGGCTCTTCCTCGTCCGCCTCGGCCTCGACCGCTACCATATCGTCCAACTCGACGTCCTCCGCTACCTCGTCGTTGGATCGACGGTGCCGAAGCAATCTGCTCCCGTCCGGTTCGGGGTCCGGCTCCTATCTTGCCAGTTACGATACGATCACTACGCTTTCCGATCAGCAGCAGCAGCGCCAAAACGTTGCCCCTCACACTTGCCCCAATAGCCCACGGACAATCCGGTGTGGCAGTCCCAGTTGCAACAGTGAGCTGGATCCGATGCTACACTCGAAGGGTAGCGGTGGGGGTAAGCAGCACGGAAGCGGGGGTTACCATCGACATAGACACCACCAGCAGCAAGCAGCAAGCGGAGGCGGTGGAGGATATGCGAAATTCTACCGCAAGCCATCCTATCAAATGAAGTCGTCATCCTCGCCGACGCCCCCGATGGTGCTGCCGTCGCCCCTGGCCGGGCCCGCATTCGGTAGCGGTGGACCGGGAGGAACCAATCCCGTTTCCCCGGCCCTCTCGTATAGCCAGTTTAGTCCCAGCTTCTGGAGCGCAAACACGTGCGTTTCGTCGAGCAATCGGAGCAGCATGCTCAGCACGGCCAGCACGCTGGGCGGCAGCAGCACGCCGTACGTCGATTGTACCAACCACAATGGTCTGATGAATGGTAGTGAGGGTGGTGGAAGTGGTGTTGGTGCCGGTGGCAGCGGTGGTGGAATGGGCGGCCAAGGAACAGTAGCAGGAGGTGGAGGTGGAGTAGGAGTAGGAGGAGGAATGGGAAGCAGTGCCGGTAATAACAGTCCGTACGTACAGCGGCGTGGCGGAAGCGATAAGCAGCGCTTCTCAAACGTTTTCGAGTATCAGTTTAACAATTTTGATCTCAACTCGATACACGAGGATGCTACGAACGAAACCTAGCATATACTACATTTTTAGTTTTGTAATTTTTTATAATTTCACAATACTCTTCACATCACATTTCTCTGCCACCTCATTGTCACTACTACTCACTCCCCCTGCTCCTTATGAACTATTCGATCCGGTCACTATTTACGCACACGTCTGGTGCAAAGTGCGAATGTGCACCACGGTAATGGCATATCACGGTGCTTCGAAGCAAAACGGCTGGTTCTTGATTTTATCCCTTTTTTGTGCAGCTTTCTTGCAGCGGTTTAAGTTTTTTAGCATTGTTTTGTTTTTCAAGGGTATTTTTTGTTTCGCTTTAGCGTGGTGTTTGTTGTGGTTTTGAGACTGCACATTCTTCGTTGCCCTCTGGGTTTGCTCTGTGATCTGTGCAAATGGTGTTTTTTGTTGTTGTTGTGATTGCAATATGGTTTTATGCCAAGAACAAACACATTCTCTCCATAGTTATTTAGCTAAACGTATCTTTTGAATTGCAAATATTTATTATCGGTTGCAAATGGTCGTTGAAGTAGCTTTCAAGATTAAGTAAATCATAGACTAATGACGATGTAGCAAATGTTGTCTTGATACTACGCTCCGTACGGGGTGAGAGTTGTTTTGTCTCATTTTAATTATTCAAATTCTACACCTGATGTAAGCTATAGAATACATACACTTTTTATATCAACTCATAGACTTTTAAACTGCATTCAAAATATACATAAAGATTTAGAAAATGTGAAGAAAAAATTACAAAAATCCTAAAAATGTACCAATCGTTCGAACATTCTAGCAGCATTCTGCACTATTAAGCAGCTTCTTAAATAATAGTTCTTATTTCCTGCTCAAAAAATGTTAGAGAGTTGTCGTTACGTCACCAGCAGAAATGACTACTATCGGGCATAATAGCTAAGTGGGTTTTTTAATCAACAAAAAGTAGCAAACATGTTCCAGAGAGAGAGAGAGAGAGAGAGTGAAAGCGTAATTCCTAGTTACTTCTGCTTGATTTTGAGTGCATTGCTTCGTTTGCTAGTTAGCTAAAAACATGAACATCAACACCATTTGTGTCAAGTGTATCGTATTACGTACAAGCTCATTCAACAAAGTTGTTAATGTTTATGATTCGTGCTTATCGTTTGCATCGTATTTCATTATTTTGAGCAGGAACCAAATTTGCAGAAGTGCACATCCGTTGATTTATCCGTTTCCACTACACGATTTATTACATCGTTTGCTCTTAAAGAGAAACAAGTGAATCCCGTTGTTGTATAGTTGTGATACGAAAACCAAAGGTTTACTGCGCCATTTAAGCGTGGCAGAGTTGTGTAGGGTAAATACACAAGTTAAATGAATAGTGTGAAAAATCCTTCAAAAGGAATATAAACAAAAAACCTGACCATTGTTAAAGAGATCTTCCAGCCACATTTTGGGAGTTGTTGTTGATTTTACGTTTTTTTAAACATTTATGAATTGCCTTATTCTGCAGCGAATTTACCACAATTTGTATGTTACATTCTTATGCAAAACGCAAACACATGTACCATGTGCCTGTATTTGTGCTTGTAGTAATATTTTCTTATTACAGAAACTATTTTATTTTTACTTTCGATTGAAACAATAAAAAGATGAACAAGAATTATAATTTGAATTCAATGTTAGAAGCCATGTTTTCGTAGAACAAGTTTGGCAAACAAGATATAAAGCATTCACATTTAGCCAGTTATCTTACTAAAATGTTACATAGGAAAAGAAAATTGACATCAAGACAGTTATTCCGGACAGGACAGGAAAACCCCAAATAATACAATCAATACTAGAAAGAAGGAAGTGTATCATCTTTAGTGAAATTATCTTTTTTAAATAGAAATATGTAAGAAAAGGCAAACAAGTAGTAAAACTTATATTTGATAGCTATAAAAAAAGAGAGGAAACATACAAGTACAGTGTCGGAGGAATATGTGATGCGTCTTGTCGACTAGCAATTGGTTGAGGATTCATTTCCTCGCTGTTGGCCACGATTGGAACAACCCCATTCAAATCAAACACTTTTCTTTACTTTCGCTCTCTCACTTTGCGCCGAGCCTATATTTACCTACTAACCGCCGTGCCGGTACCAGTGTTTTGCGTGTGTTGCGTTGGGTATCGGTGAGTGTTGTTACGTATTTTCTAAAGCCAAATCGATTCACACAACCAAATGTACTCCCTTACTTTTGAGTATGTTTGCAGTCTACTACTTCTTCTCCCTTTTTTCTATCCCAAGTTACCAAATTTTCAACTCTGTTTCATTTATCTTTTTTACTTTTTGTCCATTAATTGCTTCCATTTGCGTTTTTATTTTTATGCTGATCCGCTGCTGAGCTCTAGAATGTACTGTATTGACCTGTACCTATCTTAACGAGAAATAATTCGGCGCTTGTTTTCCATCTGGTATTTTCCAATAAGATGTAGAAACTTTTTGTTCACTATTCCTGTTTTGCTCCTGTTCAGTTTTTTTCTTCCTTTTTTTCAATGATTTTGTTGCCAAATCCCATCACAGGTGGTTTAGTTTTGTGCTTAGCTATTTTCACTTTTGTTTGTGATTTTTTCTCTAAAAACTAGAAACTTTTTTTGTTTCACTTTAAAATACGCTATTATTGCATTAATTATTCTAAGAAAATTAGTTTTACAGTATTATAGTATATGACGAAAAAAAGATAAAAGACTGAAAATTGTATTAAATTTAAATTAAACAAAAAAAAAACAACAACAAATACTCACATTAAAAATCGTTTTCATTGATTACCAAAACGAACCATTATACTCATTCAAACATTCTAAACAAAATACTACTAATGTACTACTAACAATGCAACTAAACCCCGTCAGTAAATTGTAAACAAATGTACTAACATAACCGCTGGTATACTGAATGTGTTTTGTTACATAGTGTTATGTAGCGTTAAGTTGTTAGATTTTGTTAATACTTCCTTTCCGCAGCTAGATTAAGTTTTGGTTAATTTTGTGCAACTCTTACCCTGCGAAACGGTTGTCTTGTTTGTATATCTTCAAATTCGATGCATTGGCGTAGCAAAAAAAAAAAGAGCATATTTGCATTGCATTTATTATGCAACGAAATTAAACTGGAGTTTTCCTTCTCTGTAATGATTGGTTGCATGTGTTTAATTTCCTTTATTCTCGTTCGCTCGTTCGTTCGTTTCATTCGTTTGTAACCTGCCGCTTAGTAACATATTGGTACCCAGTTACTTTGTAATTATTATTTCGCTATCTTTACTGACTAGCAACTATTGCTAAACAATGTGTTGAGTATTGTGGGCGCCATTGTTTATCATTGTTCGTTCTTTTTCCTTGTTACAGATAAATCCAACAGTGTGGCGCATTTGGTCGAAAACGAGGCGCCCCTATCAACGACCGGCAATGTTTCGATCTTATCGGGTGGTGCCGCCGGTGGCTTAGAAGATACCACCACCACCACCGTTCTGCTCGACGAGGACGGCATGGAGCTGGAAACGAGAGGCATGGGTGGTGGTCCATCGATGGACGACTCCAGCAATCAGCTGACGGGCAGCTACACGAACCTGTTCCGCGACTCGATGAGCAACGGTGTAGCGAACGGTCCGAGCGGTGGAGGCCAGCCGGGGAAGCCCAACAACAGCTATCATCATCATTCCAGCATGATGATGAGCGAGTGTGACAAAATACAGAGTGCCGATGAGATTATCAACGTTAGCGAGCTGATGATGGTGTGCAGCGTGAGCGGTCACGAAAATGTGTACAGTAATGTGCCGCCCGCTCAAATCTCGCCGTCCGGATCGGCGGTCGGTTTGCTGGCGTCGCCCAAGCGGGCCAGCGTGGGAAGCAGCAACGTGTCGGGCGTCGTAGACGTTTCCAGCTCGACCGTCGGGCCCGGTGGCTATCAGCACGTATACTCGAACGTAACCAGCCCGTGCGGGCCCGCCGCTGCCGAACAGCTGCCCACCGGGGTGTCTACGGGGACGGGAGGAATCAGCAGTAGCCAGCAACAGCAGCAGCAGCAGCAGCAGCAGCAGCAGATTCATACTGCACTGGGAAACGGCAAACACCATCAGCAGCAGCATCATCAACATCATCATCATCCCCATCATCAGCTAGCATTAGACGATCCATCACAGCTGCTCAGCTCTACGTTCATTAGCAACGATCTCGATCTGGACGATCCGGTGCTGTCCAGCTCCTTCGCCACGGCAACCAAAAGCACTGCCAACACGATGACAAAACTGCACCCACCACCAGCACCGTCCTCAGCCGCTGGTGGCCCGATGTTGGCCGCGCAGCAACAGCATCTAAAGCAACCCCAAGCAATGATTACCACGATCGAGATGAAGAACGTCATCAAAACGCTCGACCCGAATGTGATCATACAACAGCAGGCGTCGTCGAACGGTTCGAGTGGGACGACAGCGGCCGCCTCCTCCTCGGCGAATGTGATCGATAGCAATGGAGGCATCGCATCCATGCACAACAACACCACCACCACCAACAACAACAACAACAGTCACACCGAGTCGCCGATGTTTATTTCACCGAGCGCGAGCCGGATGCGGCTGCTGCAGGAATCGACGATGATCGATACGGCACTCGATCTGGACAGCTTGGACGGTTCGATCGGCAACCACTCCCAGTCCTGCCTGGTGAAAACGGCCATCGTATAGTAAAGAGGGGATGGGAGGAGTCGGAGTGGGGGGCTGCATGAACAAACCCGTTCCAAAGATACATTCCGATGTGTACTAGATGCGTGTTCGTGTGTTAACGGGCTACAGGCGACGATTTGACAGTCTTCTAGTGAACAGAAACATAGAAACATCATTGACGGGATAGTTGCCTCAAGGAAACGACACAAACATAGCGGTAAGAGTGTGTAGGATACGCCAAACGACTATTCCGTGTAGAAAAAAAACAACAACCGTCAGGGAAACCTCAACCCGCCAAACCGTTTCCTCCGCCAGTGTGCATATTAGAGATAGACAAACCTCTTCGCCAGTGTACACACATACACATATACACAAACACATCCCGGGGTACTAGATGAGTCATGACGCGGCCGGAACAATATGATAGAGAAAATTCAAATGATAGACCTATCCAAATAGTGTAACACGTGCAAGAAAAAAAACTATAATTCAATGCACTATTCCCTTACTGTGTGATTGTTTGGACACTTTAAACCATTTTCCCGCCCCGTGGTTTCGTTTTGTTGTGCTTTTTTTCTTTACAAAGTTTATGTTTTTCCTTGTTGTTGTGGTGTGGTGGCGCGCTTATGCTACGATTATTACACGGAGAACCGGCCGGCAAAGAGATGCACAGAACGATCGAACAAAAAGGTGATAGGATCCGATGGCACCAGGCGAGATGAATTTGAACCGATTGCTAGAGTGATAGAAGACAACGACAGCGATTGCGATTAACTGCTTTACGACACTAATACATAAGATGTATATTTTTTCTTGTCTGTTAAGATATGTAAATGAGACGAGGGTGGAAGAATTCGATTGCAAAACGACGCGACGAGATCAACTGCCGTACTGACCGGCGAGGGTAATATACAAGTTTGTTGACCGATTTGTGTTGCCAATGCCACAATGTTACTTGCGACACAGAGAAAGGATGGCTGATGTAGGGGAGGAAGCGAAGGAGAGCACTGTAAGCAGATTGAATGAGAGATCCGCGTATGTTCAACGAAGATGATGAGGTTTATGCGGTTTGATCGTAAAGTAAAGTAAATAAACAATTGTACAGAATAACGTTACTTCACCGATAACATATTTTATTATTATACACCTCACTCTTGTTTCTGCTTTCGCGACGATAATTTCTACGATTTTTTGCGGGGTTTTCTTTTTTTTTTTTAGTTAATGTACATATTTTGCAGCTACGGCGAAGTGTTCGTGCAGCATATGGTAATCACTACATAACTCGCGAGACGCAAACGCAACCAAATTGACTGTAAGAGTGGTGTCACTGTTTGGATAAAGGTACACACCATTGCCACCCCGTTTGTGGATTAGTTTAAAATTGCATTATTTACCGCACATTGCCTCTACACCCTTCTTTATTGTCGTTCGGAACGCTCTCTCTCTCTCTCTCTCTCTCTCTCTCTCTCTCTCTCTCTCTCTCCCCTCTCTTTCTCCCCCCCCTCTCTCTCTCTCTCTCTCTCTCTCCCTCTCTCTCTCTCTCTCTCTCTCTCTCTCTCTCTCTCTCTCTACATGGGGTGTTTTCGTATTTAGCTTGTATTAGTCTTGTTCGTCACTGCATTGATAACTTCTACATACACTTCAACATATTCTGTCTAATGTTTCTGCCATCACTTTACGTTTCTCGCATTACTTCGCTTTCGCCTACGGTTCGCCAGTTCGCTGAAGCTTATGTATAATCGTTATTAAATACTTATGTACTATCTCGTGCCTCCATATTTCAGCGATCTTACTCTCAGGCATTTAGCGATCGCGCACGTGCAACTTTGCAACCAAAAGCACAACTTTGCGCTGCTAAACTACATTACAGAAGAGTGGTTCCTAGACGGTGATGGTGTACCCACGTGCACTACCCGATAGGATGACCCTGTACTTGACTCTAAGCGATGAAACGTTGTAATACAGTATTGTTAAGAAAAAAACAAGGAAAAAAGAAGTTGCATTTAAACAATCGAATGGCGCATTCGCGGCCGCACTGAATGCGTTCTCTTGAGCTGAGCAATCGTTGGCGTTGTGTGTGAGTGAGTATGTGTGGTTGTGTCTCGGTTTACTCTTATACAAGAACAGCACTAAACATCTAAATCCGTAACGTAAACGTCTTTCCTGAGTTCGGTTGCGTCTCCACATTGCGCTAAGGATAGTGTCTAATGTCTAACAGAACAAAATTGTCGCACATCTTCGATTACCGCTGTCGCATTAGGAACTAAAAACAATCTCGATAGTCTGACAATACAGAAGTGTAAGTACATGAAATCAGTGCCTGTGCCATATTATTGTAGGCGTGTGTGAATTTCGCAAAAAATAACGCAATCCTCTTCCTCGGTCATGCTGCGTCTTGCCAATTTACGTTTATGGTGTGCAAATCCGCGCGGATACCTAATCATTTTTCTTACCATCTAACTAAGCTATAGTAATCCCGTATAATATGGTCGTGATGAAGCATAATATTGCATTATTCGAATACAATAGCAAACCCAACATTGACGGCTCATGACGAATTTCGATTGGTAAGCTGTGTTCTTTTTCCGTCTTCTCTCCGTCGTTGGAAGGAACTTTCTTTTTTTTTTCAATTTCTCTCTAACCGACACTGGGCGCGAATCTGATGCAACTGGGTGTGGGGATGGGGCTACTAACACTACAAATACGGATGTACGCGCACACGATACATGCAAAGCGTTCTCTACATTTCGCGGGAGCTCGTTTCCGACTCGTTTTTTAGCTATCATTGAACGCGTTTAAGCACTTGCTGATAGACACTGGAAGACAAGTCCTCGTGGGGTGGAAGTTCCATTGGAGTTCCATGCCGGATTTCCAGATGAATGGATGGGGGGAGTGTGGAGGGTTGGAAAATGAAGACAACGTCGTGACAATCTCGTCTACAGTAGTATATCGGCAGCCCGCGATGTGAAGCCCACACACGGGTGAACGCCTAATATCAGTGGTTCAGGATGAGCACCATCTCGTCGTAGATCGCGAAGTAGAACGCGGACATGAAGCACGCCTTCAGCAGCGCCGGATACAGCCCCTTGTACAGCCCTATCGCGCCCTCCTGCTTGGCGATGTTGTACAGACAGTTGAACATGTTATCACACACAAAGTGCCGCCCGTACGTCTGGCGGCTCTTGGCGAAGCCCTGTATTTGCAGCCGCTTCTTAGCGAGATCGAGCGGGTACACCAGCAGCTTGGTGCAGAGGCCGGCCATCCCGCCGCAGATGAACAGCTCGATCGCCGGCAGCGTCTCGCTCGCGCTAATGTTAAAGTACTGCCGGAACATGCTGCCGAAGATGTTGTAAAACATGAACTGGCCGCCAGTGAGCGGCGCGATCTGCAGCACGCTCGGGCCGAGCCCCCGGTACAGCCCGCGCACGCCCTCGTGCCGGTAGATGAGCTTCAGGCCCTGCACCGAGCTGCGGTACCCCCGGCCCGGATCCTGCGAGATAAGCCGCGTGCGCACCACGTCCAGCGGCAGCGTGATCACGGTTGCGAACGTACCGCTCAGCGCACCGCACACAAAGTTCCGGCCGCTCTGGTGCCGCTCAAACGTGTCGACCGTGCGCAGCAGATGGTTGAACCGCTCGTACGAGGAGAACTGCGCCACGCCGTAAATGATCGACAGGACCTGGGCCGGATTGTGGCCCTTCCAGAACGCTCGCAGCCCTTCCTCCCGGTACACCAGGCGGGTCGACTGCACGATCGTGCGGTACTTGGACGTGACGTGCTGCTCGCTCAGTGGCTCCACCTGCAGCTGGAACCGGATCTTCAGCACATCCAGCGGCTGGCAGATGAAGCGCGTGATGCACCCGGCAAAGCCTCCTGCGATGCCCGAGTTCGACGAGGTGTCGTTCTTTTCGCGATCCATTCTGTTTTGCCTCTCTCTCTGTCTCTCTCTCTCTCTCTCTCTGGTTCTTCTTTTGCCTGCTTTCGTTCGCGTTTTTGTCACCGTGGAGAAGCAAGCCACAGAGGGAAGGCGGCAGCACTCAATCGTCAAAACAAAAAGTTCAATCGCACCAAGGACACATTTCAAAATGATGCCTACACACGATTAGACGTTATGGACTGTTTTTTTTCTTTCACGCCTGCAAACGCACAAATAAACGTCCAACTGTTGCGTACACGCACCTTGTGGCCTTCCTGCTCGCTACAATCTTTCAAAGCACCGTCAAACACACACACACACACACGCACATGCACGCACACATACAAGTACACACTCCAAATTCCGGACGCGGTTGGATCGGGAGCACCAAGGCCGAATTTTCACACACCAAAAACGGAGCTGTTATATCACCATCTGAGCACCTTGTTTTTCACGTTCGCCTCGGTTGTGTGCTCTGTCAGTCACAGTCCGTGCGCGGTGGTCGTAGTTCGCTTGCGAGGTTAGAATTTAGATATACTGCCACTGCCGCGATGTGTTATTGTCCATCGACCGCGTCATCACTGTGAGCCACCGTCGCCGGCGTCACCCGAGCCGCCGAACTTTCGTACGTAGCAGGGACGCCAAAACAGAGGGAACCGTAGCGACCACCTCGCCGACCCTTCCATTCCACGGGACGAATGCTGACCGAATTTACGCGCTTCACACGTGTGGGTCGTTTTCGTTTTCGTTCGGGATTACCGTTGGTGGTGTTGGTGTATTGAGGTATTGCGCTTTGTTTTGCCTTCACGCTTATCGAGACTCACCGTTTGAAGGGTGCGCTCGGGCTGTTGTGCGCGATCGTCGCTCGGCTGCCACTGCCACCCATCCACTCGGCTCCACTTTCCTGCATATCATCGATTGAGTGAGTGTTTAGGGTTTGATGAGCTTTTTTTGTTGGTCTTATTCTCCTTCTCTTTCCCGACTTGCTGACCGCTAGCCGTCTACAATGTTGCTTAAGAAAGTGCCTTTACACGGCTACCATCATCATCATCAGTGGTGTCGGTGTCGGGGGTAAAGGGAAGATGGCCTTCAGTAAACGGCGTGCGGTAATATGTTCACCCCCTCTTTTCGTCACCTACACCCGCCGTTCAAGGCTGCGCCATCTTTGCACCCTAAAAAAAGCACACAACAAAATAAAAAGACGAGATAAGTGGGCCTATCGACATTAATTGTTCATAAAAATCGAAACCTTTTCAGCTCGCACTCGCACACTTCCGATGGCGTGGGATTACCGCTCGTGACTGTTTGATTGGTCGCAATTGCTACAAAACACACAACACCTCAACAACAGCAGCAACAGCACACGCCGCCTACGTCGGTACCAAAAAACAATCTACACCATGTGCTTCGCTATAAATAGCACGCCGAGTCTATTTTCACACACCGTCGGCCCAATTGCGTGGTTCACGTTCTCACGGCCCAACGACGACGACGACACACAACACACTGCGCCTCGGTGTGACATAAGCGCCAGGCCGGTGCTGCAGGCCGAAAAACTACATCATGTAAACAAACAACACTACCAGCAACGGGGGAAAAGAAAGGCTTCTCTTTCGCAGGCGAAGGGCGTACGTGTTTACGTAAACGTTATACTGCTTACCTTTAGAATGTGTGTCTCCTTCTTCCGAAACGAACGCGTAGCCGATGGGTTTTGAACCACGCAGCAAGGTTGCGGTCAACCTAATGTGCAACGGAGTGAGGGCAGACAGTACCACCACCGATCTGCGTTTCGGTGCTTTGCTTCTGTAATACGAGCGCACACGCGAGCGAATGTAAGCAAGTGTGTGTATGTGTGTGCGTTTCGTAGATAGCGGGAAGCTGCGATGCTGTGCTGTGCGCGGCTGCTTCATTTGTTTACGTGCTGCTGGTCTGTTTTGACAGCTGACGGTGAAACAGCTGACGTCTTGTCTTCGATGCAATTTCGGTTTTATTCAAATCGTTGCTCCGCAAAGAGCGACTTTAATTAATTACAAAACCACTTTTGAACACGAAAAAACAAGAAATACTCTTTATTGCTTACGAGCTAATGGTCGACGGACCATTCGGTACAGGACACGAGCATGGATGTTCTGTTGAATAACGAACCAGTGATTGGCTGCCACCAACGACTTCTTTTTAAAATCATTATTTAGTTGCTATACAATCTATTTCGTGTGTTCTTCCTGCCTTGAACGCACAATCATGTTTAAAAGTGTTTTAAAACCTAAATAATTAGCAAAAAGAGTCATAAGTTACGTTATGTAGCACTTTGTTTAATCTTTTTTTACGATTGCCATTGAATCAATGTTCCTGACCCGACCGGTCGGAACCAGGTCTCAGGCAGGATCGTTCTGTCCGTTACGGCTACTCGAACGAAATCTGTCGCTTCGCTTTCATGATGCTCGAGTTGGCCGCACCACCGACCAGCAGTTTGTTGCCCACATTCCCACCTCCTCCTACGCCCCCAATGAGGCTCAAACTCTTGTCCATCCTGTACGGACTGAGGTTTTTCTGGTCCTTGCCCGAGAAGAGCAGCTGCTTTTTGGTGGAGCGCTGGCGCAGCTCGCTGTCCACGTTTTCGCGCAACGCGGTAGAGGAGCTCAGGCTGCCAACGATACTTGCGCCCAGCAGCCCCACCGTATTCACGCTGCCCGTCGATGCTGCCGGCTTAAGATGTCCAACCCCCGCCGCCGCAGAACCTGCTCCACCGCGCGTGAAGCCGTTCGGTTGCGATAGCTGCGACAAACCGCCACCGAACGAGCTTCCCTGCGACAGTATGGAGCTTTGGCTCAGGAAGCTTTGGCTGGCGCTTAGCGAACAGTCGAAGGGAGACGTCGCATCGAAGGATGTCGTGCTGGCGGTTCTCTTGAGCCTTCGCAGCTCGTACTCTTCAGGCGCAATGTAGCCCTGCAGCTTCTGCAGGTTGCGCGCGTTCGAAAGGCGTGTCTTCTCGCGGAAGTAAATCTCGTGCTCACTCTTACCTTGAATCACCTCGTACACGTGCTTGTTTGCCAGTCTGTAGGAGAGGATGGAAAGGGATTTGAGGTTGAATTTGAGGCCTGCTTCCCCACTGATGCCACTCCCGTTCGCTGACGGGCACTTACTTTAACATCTTTTCGCTCGTACTGCTGATGGTTTGATCGTTAAATTCTAGAAACAGCCTTTTCACTACCCGTGCCAGGATGGAGGCATGCCGTTTGAACAGTTCATGCTTAGTCGTGATCTGTTTGCTTTGCAGTGCTTGCGAGACAGCCCAAAGCAATTTCTGGAGAAAAAACAAACAAACAAAACCATGCAATTAGTTATGCAACATGCTCAACCGATGTGTTCACTCTGCCTTACCTTTTTGTGGTTTTCCGTCAGCACCGCCACTGGCCGTGGACCATCCTCCGAGCATATGTCCGAACTGGCACGAATCAGCGGTCTTCCGCCGACGATCGGGACACACTCTACTGCCGACGCGGAAGGAAGGGTCATACTTCGCACCCCCACACAGAAGCTTCTACTGCGAGCAAACTTGAGCGAACGAGGCGTCAAGTCTTCCTCCGTCAGTCCGGCCGCTTCCGTGCGCCGGATCTTCTCCGTCCGTTCGCCCGACCGTTCGGTTTCGCCGCTGTCCGTAATCGATGAGCGTCGCCGTTTGTTCGAGACCGTGCTGGAGGAGCTTGCTCCCGCTCCTGAGACACCCGAAGCGGCCGGCGGGTTGCCTTTGTCTTCGGTTGCAGTTCCGCGAACGGGCGAAAACAACGAACGTTTTGATTTTAACACCCGTGCGTCGGAAAATAACGACCGCTCCAGTTGCTTGCTATTGCTGCCGGCCCGATCGTTCCGGGACGTGGCCGACGAGGTGCCACCGTTCTGTGGGCTGAGGAATAGGGCCCGTTTGGATGATTCGCGCGTTGCTGGCACATGCACCTGGGAGCACGATTTACCACCACCAGCGTTGGTGCGAAGTAGGGAAAGCTTTTTCGCGGATGAGCCCGGCGTGCGGCGACGGGGAGATTTTTTTCCACCCGGCGTACGCCGTTTCGGTGTTTTTATTTTGTTTTTCCTACGATTGTCCGATTTTCTGCCAAAAGTAATTTGTTGGGGAGCAAAAAACTCAATGTTAGATCATGCGTCTAGTAGGCGCCCTACGAAGAAACACGCACACACTTACTTGGGATCTAGTAGCACTTGTCTATTATTGCACACCCGGTGCGGATTCAGTCTTCTCAGCACGCCCGCATCGATCGTGCCCTTTCCGGCGCTGACGATGCTGCCCCCTTTGCTGCCGCTGTTGTTAAGCAAACTTTCGGACGAAAATGTTGCCCTCCTTCTGGCCAGATGGCTCAGCCTTCTTCCGGGCGATTGATTTAACAGTCTGCAAAGATTAGTGGGAGGTTAGTGTACTAAATAGCGCCGATTCTCTTCCACTCAGGCGCGGATTACTTACTTTAGCCGTTGATTGCGTTTTTTCGCACTTGACTGTAGGACGGTCATGTTGAAGGAACAGCTCGTCTCGGCACTAATGTACCGTTCGATGTACTTTAAGCCCAACAGCTCAATCGTTTCCGTAACGCCCGAACGGTTATAGTGCAGTCCGTGTGCCCGATGGTGCGTCAGTTCGGGCCACTTTAACGCAGCCAGTTCGTCTGTGGTGTGCGTCGGTTTCATCAGACACGGTTGCTGCTGCAGCTTTTCACCCGGTTCGCTGACCCCTGCGGCACTGTCATCCAATGGTTTTGCCGTGCCGGTCCGGAAACCATGCGTCGCCAGCCACGGTTCAACGTTGCTGCGATATATGGTAAGCATGGTGCCAATATCAATATCGGAATAGGTTAGCGCTGGCGGTGGTGGAATGCCGGCTAGAGACATTTGCATACGCTTCAACAGAATGCGATCAGTCCGGTCCACGCTGCTTTCGTTCGCACTTTCCATCTCTTTGATGCTCGCTCCGCTCGTGCGTGCCTGTGATCGGTGCAAGTAATCTTCGCATTCCCCCTGTCTACCACCATCTCCGTTCCTTTCTGATGCATTTTGCCCCTCCTCATCGTCGTTGCCGTCGTCTTCGTCGTCGTTGTCATCGTCATCTTCGTCATCGTCCGCAAACAAATCCGGCGACTTTTCGTTATTATAATGGCTCAGCGAATTATTCTCCTTCGTCAACAGTTCAAACGATTCGTTGAGTTTTTCGTCGCAGATACGCGAGTCGTCGCTGCTTTTTCTGGTTTCGGTCTCCAGCTCTGCTTCGTCCTTGGTGGATCGTTCCACCGTGTTCGCTGCTACCGGTCCGATCACGCCTTGGCTTTCCGCAGTTAATGGTTTTATTTTCCCGTTAAAGGAAAGATCAAGATTGCTGGCCGGGTCAGTGTTTTCGCACGTTGGTTTCTCGTCTACACCGAGCATGTTGTCAACTGCATTACAACTGTCGTCGGAGAGCAGCAAACCGGGCAGACGTTTCTTCTGGCTGGATCCTCTACGCTGCGTCGTACAATCGTTCGATTGTTGGTCAAAACTACATTGTGCACCGCTAGGCATGACGTCGAGTGGAGTTTCAGCGCTGTTACTTTCACAGCCGCTTATTGGCTACAGAGGGGAGACAAAACGAGGGGGAGAATATTATGCACAAAATCTGATACGATTGTTCCGGCGACCGGTGTGCTATCACATGTTGGGATACTTACTGTGGGCATGCCATCTAAAGAATTATTGGCGCTCAACCGCTGCTTGGTGATCATTATTGGTCGAAATTGAGCGTAAAGTGATTGTATGGCAATGGGACACAGGGGACTAAAGGATCGCTATCAATCACGTACGAGCAAGCAGTAC
The DNA here is from genome assembly GCF_017562075.2 of Anopheles merus. Classification (NCBI taxonomy): domain Eukaryota; kingdom Metazoa; phylum Arthropoda; class Insecta; order Diptera; family Culicidae; genus Anopheles; species Anopheles merus. The sequence goes on from NC_054083.1 coordinate 15,104,589, forward strand.
ACTCACAAACGCACCCGTTTAGCATAAAACCTATGCCACCGATAGACTCTGTCTCACCCTCATCGTCAAAGCTCCATAATCCGTAACTAGTCCGGAATGTTGTGCCAGCCAGACATTGGCTCTAATGTTAATCACTCAATTACCGAGACGATCCCGATCCGATCAACTTTACCATTAGGGTCGAAGGAGTGCGTGCGCGCAATACCGTAAACGTCACTAAAACCGATGCTACCAGGGCGCGCGGGTTCGATTGCGCTAGTGTGGGTAAAGTTCTACGTCACACACACACACCCCTCGCGACGGGAAGTGGATCAAGCTTGTGTGAGCAGCGTAGGCAAAACGAGTGCCACTGCTCGATGGAACCACTGAAACTAACTTTTCTAGCACACCTACGTGGTCATCGCGTTTTGTTTGTTAAATTCAACCGTTCTTTAACTGGATTCTAGTCGCCTAAAAGGGAAAAGAACGAGAAAAGAATGCTACACCGTCGCGGCCATCTGCAACTACAAACGTAAACACACTACAGTGGAAGGGATTGTTAAGCGCAGCTAACACACAACGTCACGCCTCCCAGCAAGTACGAATGCTCGTGTCAAGCAATTGGAAATTTATTCACTTGAAAATAATCAACAGTATTTTCTTAAATAAGGCTTTTTTGACGATTTATGTTTAGTGTTGCTGTAAACAAACATATTACATCATTATCTCTGCGGTAAAATCATTAAATCATTCGCTTGTTTTTTGCTACCACAATCGTAACGTTGAGCTTGATATGTGTGTAGCCCGAGCTTATTCTGCAGCTGTTCTACTTTCGAACAGTTTTGTTGAAATTGGTTTTGGTATACGTGGTATGGTATGGTGCGAATGAGTCTGGAAAGTAAACATCGGCAATAGCTTTGTTTATATCATTCCTCTCCAATTGCGTTAGTGGTTCTGCATTTAAATGAACGAAATCAACTAATCCCAGTGAATGTTTCTAGTGTTAAGATAAAATAAAGCTTTTTAAGAGTCGCGAAACACCATTGCAATAGCACTCGCCATTGGCTACTTTTGCGTGCGAGGGGTACTGTTTTCGTAAAGTAACAAAACAACACAGTTTAACCATGCCTTTAACGGCGGAACAAGCAATGTTGCAAGTGCAGGTATGTTTCCTTTATATTCTATCGTTATGATAACGCCCCGCTAACGACTCCCCAATGGTTGCAGGAAAGGCTCAAATCACTCAAAACACTGGTCTGCGAAATAGAAACGGAGCGCAAACGTAACGAAACCAACATCAACAACGTGATGCGCTTAACCAAGATGTCGAGCGAGGACAAATCACCGGCCCTGAACCACAAGCTCAAAACGCTGTACAAAGTAGGCCTACAGGATGCGATACAGGAGGAAGCACTGATACGGCAGGCGCTGGCAAAGATTCAGGACATCAGAAACATACGCAACGAACGCCGCATCCAGGCACGCAATGCCGGCAACAAGGAGACCATTCGCCGCGGTGCTTTGATGAAGATGCTGCAGATCTCCGCCCAAACATTGCCGCTGTTCGTCAGCAAGCCGGGCGAAAAGATACCTCACCTGTGCGGATCGATCCCGGCGGACAGCAGCTACATTGCCAAGCCGGGCGACATGGTAGCAGCGCTGGTGAAGAGCGAGGAGGGCGAGGAGAATTGGATATTGGCCGAGGTGGTGCAGTACGTGTCCTCCACCAGCAAGTACGAGGTGGACGACATCGACGAGGAGCAGAAAGATCGCCACGTGCTGAGTCGTCGCCGGATCGTGCCACTGCCGCTGATGCGAGCCAACCCGGAGACCGATGGACAGGCGCTGTTCCCCAAGGGTACCACCGTCATGGCGCTCTACCCGCAGACGACCTGTTTCTACAAAGCCATCATTAATCAGCTGCCCCAGACGGCAAACGAAGAGTACGAGGTGCTGTTCGAGGATCCAACATACCCGGACGGGTACTCGCCGCCTCTGTTTGTCGCGCAGCGGTACGTGATTGCGATCAAGCAGAACAAGAAAACCACCTCTTGACAACCGCAACAGCAGCAAGTGGTGCAAGCGCAGCCAGTCGTTTCACACGGCCCAGTCCCTGCGGCTTCCTGTCCAAATTTCGTTTACGGAAATCATACAGCTGCGACCACCAATTGTAATCAGGCGAGAGCGGGAGGCACTGCCAACACAATGATGACTGTGTCGGCCAATACGAAGCAAGAGTGTGTGGCGGGGAAAGTGTTCGAAGACGAACCCTTTTAGACCCATTCGCTCATTCGTTCATGCTACTGCTTACTATTTATGCATTGAAGATAAAATAATAAAACAAAACTGCACCATGCCAATATGGTACTCAATAATTTGTGAATGATAAATAGAAATGAAAACAAAAATCAAACAACGAACATAACTACAAACCATTACTTTCGGGGTGGTGGTAAGAAAAGATTACTAACAATTTATTCATTCATTCTCTTTATTATCTCTTTTGTTCTTCATCTTCAGTTCATTTTCATTATTTGCAGGCGCCTTTTTCTGTTGATTCATCTTTATATATATATATATATATTATATTGCTGTTCATTTATTTTCTGTTGAGTTCGAGAGGATAGTGCCATTTTTTACTTTGTTTTAAGATTATTTTTCCTTTACTTCATCATTGCGCCGTTTTGTTTCTTTTTTTTATGTGTCTGTTGTTTTTGCACATTATATTTTTTTAGTTACCATATTTTCTGCAGATGGCATCTTTAGCATATACATATATTTTTTGACAGGACTTTTTTTTGCTCCTTTCATTTGTTTTGTGTGTTTTTTCTTCTTTTCTCTTTTGATGCGGAGTATCCTCTTTTTCCTTATTATTTTTAGCCATGGTGTTTTGTAAATCTGTTTAGTGGATCTTTTATATTTTTTTCTTTTGTTGGGACACTTTCTTTTTCCCACCATGCGGAGTCTCTTCTGCTTCTCTTCTTGGTTTCAAAAAACATTATTTCTGCTGTTGTGGATGTGTATTTGAATGTTTTTGCGTCTTTTGCGCGCATGCGCGGCCATTTAGGCTGCACCATCTTTTCAAGCGCGCGTTTTTTTTTTTTTGAGTTGCGATGAAGACAAATAATGTTTTTTGAAAAATATCATATAAATTTTATTATCTGCAAAAATTAGACAAAAAGGGTAATGTTTATCTAAACATAACGAAGCAATATACTACTACACAAGGGAACATAAACCAAGTATAGAGACAAAAATGTACCAAATGAAACCCTATTGTTATGATAACGAAGGACTGAACGGGAAATTAAATGTTGTCCCAGGAACTGGCGCTGGCAAACTGCTGAATTGATTAACACGTTTACAAGTGACCAAGTGACCAAGTTGCAAATTAAATTCTACTTTTCTACTTGTGCTATATTTCCACTTAAAATGATTCTGCAAAGTTCAGAAAAATCTGTTGATTCTGTCGAGAAATGCAGTAATTGAAATGTATAAACTACTTTGTATAATATTTCTACGAGTTGCAAGCTAATACTTTAACTAAATACTGTTAATATAAAAGTATATACAAACAAAAAGTCATTACAATGTCGCTACAATCTTCTTGAAATATGCTTTAAAGCGATTAAAACATGCAATAATAGCAAAATAAGAACAAACTTTTCCAGAAAATGGATGATATTTAACACAAAACAGATTAAAGACTACTACTCAGGAATTTGGTTAAATTTGTTCAAGAACTACTTGTTTTCAACCGGAACTGATCATGAGAAGATGAAGTGCTTTGAACATTATCGCAAGAACAGGGTAAAATGGATACAGAAGTGATAGCGAGCAGATGGTGAAAATCTACTTACCCCTAAGTTTAGCTAATCGACGTAAAATCTAGTGCGCGGCTATACTTCTAGATTCAGGAAATATCACCAATTAATAAGGTGCATAATACGTCGCACGGCCTCGGTAACCACGACTGGAATGAAACATCAGAACACACAACCGGAATAAAGTATTATCGTACTGAGCATTCCACTGGACGCATCGAGCTACTTACATCGGTCTCCTGGTACCACGGTGCGCACCGTAGCAGCAAGCCCTGGACACCCTGGCGGCACGTCCGCGTACGCCTCGGGGAAACCGATTGGTTTGGCACATTCCCGGACGGTTGGTGCGCTTAGGGTTCACCTTGATCTGTCGGCCCCGGAATAGTGTTTCGTTCATGGCGAGCGCTGTCTCCACAAATTCCTTCGATCCAAACTCAATGTACGCAAAGCCCTTCGGGTGGCCGTCGGCTTTGTTGCAGAGAATCGTAACTCGATTAATCGCTCCACAGCCATGGAAATGGGCTTCCAGCTCTTCAGCAGTTGCACCGTAATCGACGTTTCCCACGTAAATGGACCGATTGTCCACCTCGGCCTTTTCCTCCGCCGTCAGCATGGGCGTCGAGCCGGTGGGCGAACCCAAGGTCATCTGTTTCGTGACTTCCGACTGCAGCTGCTTCAATTTTTCTGCCTCCTCTTCCATTTCTTTCACCCTTGCCTTGATGGCTTCCAGCTCTGGGTCGATCTGCATTTCCGAACCTTTTAGATAATCGTCCTGCAAACATGAAGAAAGGACAAAATGATTAAAACAAAGGCAATATGGCAAAAAATACTGTGATTTTCTTTTAGTTCAACTAACTCTGTGCGACAGGGAAACAGAATTAAAATGCTTCCTTCTCAATGTAATGCTTCAGATTATATGTAACAGACTTTTAATTTCACTTTTCATTTTTGACGAAAAATTGAACGTAGCATTACAGATAAAAAAGTGAATCTGAGAATGATATCTTTTAAAGCACAAGCTTTTGCTAATCTGGTGGAACGGTACAAGAGCCGTGCCGCTCTTGGTCTCAGTTTTTTAGTTCTCAGAAAATGGAAAAGATAAGATTTTTTACGTTGATAAAGATAAGGAAAGGTATCACTAGAAGTAGGTACCTTATTTTTGCCTTTATACTACCTCTCGACTGGACAAAATAGGGATTCGCAACTCCATTCCATCATATTTGCTATACTGGGTTTATAAATTTAGCTTTTCACATGCCCCCCAACGTTTTTTTCTTCTGTATACATTTTGGGGTTTTGCCATCTAATTTCCCGAATGTGGTTCCTCATTTATATACAGTTCATATAAATAAATTCCGAACACTTGAAATTCCATCGTCATAAAACCTTGGCGGTGCTTTTCCTATCTTCTCTCTGGGCATGTGTGCAAGAAATGATAAAAAAATCCAAAAACTGTTTGAAAAATACAAGAAAAACCTTTGTTCAACTCTGGAGTTTGTTTTCTTTTAGTATTTTTTTTTTTACAAAATTAATGAAATCGTTTTAGTTTATTTTGAATCATTCTCAGTGAATAATTTTGTTGGGAAAAACTATTTGTTCAACAGATTTATAAGGAAACAACAGTCCATCAATTCTACAATGGACCGTCCCCCCGTAGCAAGGATTGATTATCTGACTGCGTGGTCGCAAGCCTGTCCCAAGCAAAAACAAGAGATGGTGCCGGCAGGACACCACTATTTACTCGGGAACAACAATGCAAAATTTTTATAAAGACCGTATAAAATGTAATTTCTGATACGTTAAATCGTATTTTCCCAAAAGATGCAAAAATAATAGAAAAAGATTGCCGCTCGGACAGAAAGCCGAAGCGCTACCAACCACCTAGCGAATGAACGTTGAACAGGTTGGCGGCGGAAACAACTGGTGGTAGCAGCGCCAAAGCTGGAAGGAGGGAATGAATTCATTCGAAACGGCACTAACCTCTATCAGGAGCTCGGCTTCATCGTCGTTGCTTCCCAGCGTAGCCAGGTTCGATTCGTTTAGCAAACTATCATCAGCCATGTCGGAGGAAACTGGAAAAGCAGAGTGATGAAACTTTGAATAAATTATATTCCTGCACGAACGCGTTTCAACCAGCACAACATCGGGAGCCGGACATAAGCGGTAACGCCGTCTTTTGCTTTTCAAAATGGCGGACCTCTCGTTGGCGAACGAAGATGTTTCGGCCGTAGGGGGGAAATTACACATTTTCCAACACGACCCACAGCTGCACTTACTTGAAAGCTAGTCGGCTATTCTTTTAGAATAATAGGGAATGTGAATGAAGGTATTTTAATTGCAGGAAATTGGAATTTTATCAACACAAATCACTGCGCTCTGCCAGGCAACAATGTCGAATGACGTGACCGAAAGGGAAGTATTTGACAGCTGTCACGACCGATATGACAGCCATCATTTGCCGGTGGCAAAATAAATCGCTAAATAATTTAATTGTAGAGTTGGCAACCAGATTTACGCACATAAGTTGGCAACCGGCATACCCGGGTATTCCACACGTTTTGACGCAAAAATTTAACGATTTTCATAGGTAAACAATGCTCTCTATATTTTAATGCTGTAAGCAAGTAATGCCGACCATATATTCTCTTCTATTTCATTTATTCATTAAGTTTTTTTCATTTTATTATAAAAATAACGGTCGAATTGAAATTTGGAATCGCTTGAGTTTGACTCGAAAATGAGCACAATACGAAAAAATGAAGAAGAGAAACGTCATTCTCCATACAAAATGTATGGAATACCCGGGTATGCTGGTTGCCAACTTACGTGGTAAAGTTTAAAAAAAAATCAAAATAAAATACTTACAGACTGGTTTAAAATTATCAAAATAAAATACTTACAGACTGTTTAAAATTACATGCACAAAAAATCAGAGATTAAAAGTTGGGAGGCTACAGAAAATTTCAGGTCAATAAAAGCAATGAATCAAAAGTTATTGCAGTTCGAAGTTGAAAAAAATACCCGGGTATCCGGTTGCCAACTTAAAGGTTAAAAATATAAAATAAATTTATTTAAAAAATGTCACGGGTTCACTGCTCAGATGAAGTTCTATTTTTATACATTTTGCAAAAATAACTTCAAAGGATAATACGAAAAAAGAAGCTGGCATATCTATATACCTTGGCAACATGTTGACAATGACAATCTTTCCCGGTGTGTGTGGATTTGGAAGCATTGTAACTAAAAACAATAAATAAATCCGGTCCCAATCCATCCACATTTGTGCTCGCACGCCGCGCGCTTACTTTCAAACACTATGGCTAGCCGTGTAGCAATGCTGTTGGGACAAGTAGTCCCATGTGTTAAGGTGAACGCATCCAAAATACGAGTGCGACGAATGGAGCTGGACACGAATCTGAACATGGTTGGTATGGACCAAAGATTGCATAAGGCCAAAAGCGTTGATCACTCGGTTGTATTTTTCCGCCTTTAGTACTTCAAAAAGGATGAATTTTACTTTGCCCACGATCCGGACAAGCGGTGCAAAACGGGCGACATCGTGCTGATCAAGGAGCTGCCCGAAAGGCTTACACGGCTCATTTCGCACTCCGTGGAAGAGATCGTGTACCCGCTGGGCGACATTACCGACCCGATCACGGGCAAGAAGGTGGTCGTGGGCAAATACCGTGAGGATATTGAGGAAGCGAATCGGTTGTTCGGCAAATCAAAGGATGCGTTTGACTACGCTAACGCACCGCCGCGTGGTCGGCTGGAGGGTACGCGCGATTTTACGCACGGAGAAACGTACATCAAGTACCACGAGGACGGCAAAGATCAACCATTTGCAGTGTAAAAGTTAGTGTTTAAGCATCCAACCACCGCGCTCCGTGCTGCATTATGAATAAAATATGTACAGTAGTGTTGTTATGGGACCCGGTCCTGTAATTCATCCTTTAGCTTTGCAGTGTTGAACCGAGAACCGAACCGAGAAGAGAAACGTTGCACCGTAACACGGATGGTACAGTTGATACTGAATGTATTTTTATTCTCAACCTCCTTCCAATCGCAGCTTCCGAGAACGGTCTAATCGTCCAGCCCCAGAAATTCCCTCTCCAGTGCTGCTCCCATCATATTCCAGTCCCCGTCGTCCACGTCGTCGATCGGCTCGTCGCTTCCCTCGCTGTTCGATCCCATGTCCAAATCGGATGGTAGATTCTCACCCCGCCGGAACTTTGCGCTTGGACTCTCGTCCTCATCCTCGGACGACGCGTTGGTTTGACTGTTTTCGTCATTGTTCTCCGGATTGTCGTACTTCAGGATGCGTCTGTTCTCCTCCTTTTCCTGTTCCTCCTCCACCCGCTTCCGGAAGATGTTGTGACGCCCCCGGTTGGTTTCAATCTCTTCGACCCGTTTCCGCTTCCGCAGTGCCTTCTCCATCGGAGGGTTTTCTATGTCGACCGGCTCGTCGTCGCTGCTGCTATCGTCCGACTCGAAAAAGTCGTCGAAATCGTTGTTCATCGCATCGAGATCGTCGTTCGAAAAGCTCAGCAGTGGATTAACCGTGTCCATGAACTTGGGCTCTTCCCGCGACTTTACCACAGCGCCGTAATTAACCGCATGCTCTATCCAACGAATGAGAAAAAAACATAACATAAAAGTTAAAACCAAAGTTAACGCCAATCCATCCTGTCGCCATCACTTTTCCCACTCATCTTACCTGGACTGTGACAGTGTGGTGGTGGCTGTCGCATTTTTGCCGGATTCGACGCTTTCAGCGGATACAACAGCTCCTCCACGTGTTCCCACCGTTCCGCACACGACCACAGCCACTCGGGGGTGACGATTTTAATTTTGGGATTTTTGCGAGCATTGTTCACCTTGGAGGTACCGATCGTAACCGCCACCAGATGCGTCGTCGTTGGTTCCAAGTTTTGGGTAACCGCAGCACCGAGACTGCGTGCGATCAGGTACGCTTTGCTCTGCTCCAGCTTCACATTGTTCGGTATTAGACCGGAGAAGCAGAGCTTTGCCCCGACGAGAACGCGCGCCTTCACCTGCGGTATAAGCTGCTTCAGATCGGAAATGGTCTTCGACTTGTCGTACTCTTCGTAGAATGTTTCGTGAATTTTCAGCAGAATGTGCTCGAGGTAGAGTAAATAATCGTCCGGATCTTCCAGCTCGATCAGTTCCTTTTCTTGTTTCGTATTTCTGGCCGAACTGTCCTCTTTGGCAGCAGCTTTTGATTTCCCATCGATTTCAGTTGTGATTTTGTCTACCTGCTCAGCTACGTCTGCGTTCTCTTCTGGTTCAGCTTTTGCCTCTGTTTCTATTTCGGTTTCTGCTTTTGCGTCTGTTTCTGCTGTTGAGTCTGTTTCTGCTGTTACGTCTGTTTCACCTTCGGGTTTCGTTTTTACTTTCATATCTGGTGTCTGGTGTTCTTGTGGTTGCTCTTCATTTTCGGCTTCCCCTTCTCTCGTCTCTTTTCCAGCATCACTTTCCTGCTTTGCGGTGGCTTCGTTCTCTTTTGACTCAATTTCTTGTTCTTTCCCATCATCTACAGTACAGGCATTTTCCGTACTGGTCGAAACTGCATTTTCCTCCGCCTCTTTTTCGGCTTTAGTAGTTGTTGCTTCCCCTTTGTCGCTAGTATCCTCCGGATTCGATTTCTCTACCGCCGCCGTCGACTCGTCCTCCTCCTCTGCGTTATCGTCCAGCACGTGCTCGGGCATGCTTTTCTCGCACGGGTGCTGCTTTCCACCAACTGTCGACGCTTGTAGTTTGGGCGTCGGCGGGCGCCCTTCATCGTCTGCCTCTTTCGATTTCTTCCCCTTTTGCGACTGGCTCATCAGCTCCTTAAAGTCCACACCCTTCCCATCCAGCTCGTTTTTGGACATACCGGGTGGAGCGTTTATATCGCCCGTGTGGCGAAAGAAATGGTACGGCTTTACCTGTATCAAGTTCGACGCCATGTTCCACACGTCCTCGCGGTCGTCGATGATGCACACCATCGAGTCACCGCACGGGAACAGCGCCTTCAGGTTATCCGTCTTGCTGGTCGCGTTGAAACACTCGTCGCGCGAGAGGATGCGGTGGGAGAAAAAGTTACCGTCCTTGTCGAGGAATTGTGCGATCATGTGCGCGTAGTTGCGTGCTCCGAAGGTACATATGTGCAGCTCGTAGTATGGATGCATTTTGGCCAAAAACTCCAACGCACCCGGCCGGAGCCGCGTGTGATACCAGGGCGAGTTGGGGCCGTACAGTTGAAAATGATAAACGTCCTGCAAGAGTGGATTGGTAGATTGGGATGGAATTAGCCTGCGCTCGAAGCGTACATCAAACCGATCTTACCTTCAGGTTGTTTGGCACATTATCGTTCGTGGTGTGAATGAGCGTCTGATCGAGATCCACCAGTAGCACCAACTTCCTGTCACTCAGCAGCCTCTCGGTGTCGGCTTGGCCGAGCTTTTTGGCCAGCGTTTCCGTCACCTTCAACTCCGGCACCGAATGTATCATCGGCACGGAGGCCTTGGAGCTGCTGCTGCTGGGCTCATCCTGGCGCAAATCGGCCCCACAGTCGGCGCACATGTCCTTGATCACCGTGGTGTGGCTGCATTGTCCAAGCTCGAGTACCGGCTTGCTGCAAAAATCAACAACACACAATCAAACATCAACAATAACAATCGATCAAACACTTCCAAACCCGCCGCACTTCCATCAGCGCTTCCACCCATACATCCACACGCAACACACACACCACACACACACGAACAGCTCGGTACATCGATTTCATCGATCCGCATAATCGATGGATGGTGCACGCTTACCCTTTCGCCACAGTTGCGCCTTCTCGTGCTAGGCGCCTCTTTACGACGCCACTTTTTGTGGCCTTCAAGCGCTTCACTTCCTTGTCGCTTCCATCCAGCTGCTCGTAGAACAGTATAATGCTGCCGCTGGTCACCGGAAAACCTTCACGCACTTTCCATTTGCTAATTTTTATCGCACAATCGTCCGGAGCGCAAATGATGTTTTGATTTGCATCGGCCATTTTTTGTCACTTTTCGCCCCTGCCAGAAATGCTCGACGAAATGGTGACGTTCTGACAGCACAGGGCTGCCAGCAACACCAAAGCGTGACGCAGTACGTGCGTGTGTGTCAATTAACCCTTGAGTGACAACATTAACACTGAGGAAACGATTTAAAAAAATGAAAAATAAAACCTTTCTTATTATGTTGTGTTTTGCGTACAAAGCATGACCAGCGTGACTTTGACCTTTCGGTTTACTTCATTAAATTATGCGTTGAAAAATCTTTATACGGCCGGGACAATACATACATAAATAATTAATCCAGCATGCCTAGGATAAGGCAGAAAAAGAATGTCGAAAATAACTTGAGCTACAAAAATGACCGTTAGCAGAAGAAGTATTGATGAAGCTGCTAAATACCGCCATCCATAAGGATAAATATACATAAAATAAAATAAAAACTATAAAGTTTAATTTCTAATGCGCTTAGATAGGTTTCCATTGAACTTTTATTGAATTAATTGATATCGTTTGGATGCTGCACAACATATCCAAACGGTAAGATCAAATACGTTTGGTTTAGTTAAGAAGAAAGAGAAGAGTTTTGTTTGTTTCTTTGATTGATTGAATAATTATTGTTCTTCAGTGTCGCTAAAAACTGCACCATTTCTGAGCACGGAGTTCGATACGTTATCTCTAACTTGTTTTTTTTCTCTCTAAAAATTACTTACAAGCTATAGTTTGCCTATCGAGATCTATCATGTAATAGGGGTTTTTTGCATCTACTTTCTGCTTTTTTTGTTTTTTTGATATTCCTCAAAGCATCCGACTGAGACCTGTGAACGGTGAACGAAGATGTGACCCCTTAGTAGTAATAGATAATCGAGCCGAAAGGAGATATTTAGCTTAGTGTGATAGAAAACGAATTGCTAAACCACGAGGCTTAGTAATGCTTATGGCTTATGTAAAGAAACGTCCCAACAAACCCTACCCAGCTGCAGGGAAAATGGGAATATTGCTTACTTATCGAAACCATTCCCAAAATGCTTCCTAGACCAACGTATTCGATCTATTGCCGAACTTGGGAGTGTGTGTGTGTGTGTGTGTATGATTTTGCGTTCCTCCCACCAATTTCTCGTATCATTTTGAGCGAATCGTCCTAACAGTCAGCTGTGTACGCTTCCATTATTCTGCTGCGGCCTCAAGAGGAAAGGTACAAATATATCACCGCGGCCCCTCATCCTGTTCCTTTTCTTAGGCACCGTTGGTGCAGAGGTTGGCGAGCTTATCGGAAGATCAGTTTGTTCAGCTCCCGGCCCACATCCGTCACGTATTGCAGAAAGTCCGGCTGCAGACTGACAGTCCAGTCGTGCAGGTTCGTTTTGCTGCTACATTTCCCCCCGTACCGATGGACAAAGAGCAGGGATCGATCTACGTCGAGCGTTTTCACGAAATCCGGCGTGCCAGCCGTACGGTTGTAGTCTTGCGGCTTGTACACTTGAAACGGCCGTTCGGTTGGGTTGGTCATAGCGACATCCACGTCGTACAGCAGGTTGTCGGAAAATATTTTCTTCCTCTTGTCAATGCACACCGACCGGCTGGCGATGGAAAAGCGCGACACGTCGCTGGACACTTTCCAGGCGTACTTCAGAAACTGGTTGTTGACGCGCAGCCGGGAGCTGGGATAGAG